>NW_015150782.1:817513-824346 GCF_000732505.1 Cyprinodon variegatus
GGATTCATGGCCTGAGACACACCTGCAGCTTTGTTAGCCTGGCGCCGCGCCGCTAACGCTGGCTGCAAGTTATGCCCACTGATTTCTAAGGCCATGATGCAAATTATTGTTTAAATCTATTTATTATACAAACGTTTACAGCATTGCAAAAAAACATAATAAATTTTTCATTGACCTCCTGCACACCATGTTTAAACAAACAAAAAATAAAACCATATTTTAATACACTTTGAAAAAGCTCCCGGGAGGCGGAAAGGGGGCGCTAAAGAGCCGCATGCGGCTCCGTAGCCGCGGGTGCCGACCCTCTGCCAGGCTGCACAGGGTTGGTCCGCTGTGTATCTGCTGGTTTAAAAATAGATAATACCAGCGAAACCTTCCAACTATAAAACACATGAGAAATGTAGTATGGTTCATGTGAGAATTCAAACCCTATTGCTTAGGCTTTGAAGCCCATTTGCCGTGTAGTTCACTGCGTGGGAAGAGAGGAAGAGGTGGAGCCTCTGCATGTGTTAGGGGAGGGAGGGTTAGCAATGCTAGCTGCTGTAGGTATGACTGCTGCTCACTGATGCCCACAGTGATGGAGTCCATCTACTGCCAGGAGGCTGACCTGGAACACATTATGCAGACTGTCTTCTCCTCAGCCTGTAAAACTCTTTTTACACCCAGGAGCAATACATAAATACCCCCCCCCTTCTTCTCACCAGTCTCCATCATTCAATTTCTTGCCTTCTGTACTGTGACATAAAGAAAGTGACTCTCATCAGGACTGACCGTTTGACCAACCGCCTAATGCATCAGCTTAGGGTAATGAAACAAAAAAACCTAAAACCAAGTAAAAAAACAATCCAGTGGACTTTGTTTCCAATTTTAAAGATCTTTCGCTTCCCATCCAGGAAGCTTTTTCAATGGAAACAAAGTCCAGTGGATTGTTTTTTTTTTTAGTTTTTTGGAACAAGCATAACCTGGATGACTGAGAATCTTCACCAGCATTAAACCAAGTTAAGTTTTTTTCCCCCTATATGTTTATTTTTCACTTTTGGTAAAATAATTACTGATAATAGTAAGGCGTAATCAGGCATAATCAGTGTTGTAGTACTCGAAATCGGTCTTGGTCTCGAGACCATTTTTTGATGGTCTCTCTCTCGTCTCGGTCTCGGGCGCTGAGGACTCGGCATTTTATTTCAAGACTGGTCAAGACCACAACTGTGGAAATAACGCTAATCATCAGAATATTATCAGTTTCTTTAAGATCCTTCTTTTTATTGGATGCTTGGATTCAAATCCAAGCAATAACCTCATAGTCTCATTGGTAAATGCAGTGAAGGAGATCAATCAATTTTTTCAACAAATTATCTGTCTCATAACATATTTTCCCAACTTGGTGACAGATATGGATTTATTTATGAAAAGTTATATAATATAGCTTTAATCTGTATATGAGAGAGAAACAAGAGAAATGATTGGCTTTTTTCAGTTTTACAAATTTGCACATTGTTTTGAAATAGCACATAGTACTGTTCATGAACGGCAGAGAAAATACTATTTTGATTATTTGTTTGAAATTCTGTGATTACTACACAGAAGTACTAAATAAAGATGTTTATGTTTATTCCAGTTCTGTGTGTTAAATATCTAGGTGTTTTTATGTGAATGTGGGTCTTTTAGATCAATTTTAGTGATTTTGATCATGTTTCACATTTTATTGTCACATACTGGCGCTGGTCTTGGTCCTGACTCGGTCTCCGGTTATGTGGTCTTGATCACAACATTGGGCATAATAGGAAGGCATGATCTCCTAAATGAAGTTGGTTGGGTTGATGGTTTCATTTCCCCTTTACATTTTTTACAGTGTACTGTTAACCTGAGGCACATGGACTCTTTTTTCTCTGAATGTTGGAGAAGCTTCAAACTGGGCATAAAGATGCTAATTTGAGCTTTTCCTCACAGAAAGTTGACAGGAGTCCATCTGACAGCAGGTCAGTCCAGCCTGAAGCCTGACACATGGCGGGTGTTTAGACTAGAAACATATAAGAGAGCAGACATCATCCCTGAGGGCAGAGCGAGTTCCCTCACAGCTGCTTCCCTGCAGCAACAGCGTCTCCTCCAATGAACATCAACATTACCACAAGCAGGAGCAACACAGCCACGCATACCTGTGTACACAAAACATGTGAAATTAGATCTCCTTTTTTCTTAGAAATGTGGAAATTACATTTTATTTAATCAGAGGAACAATAAGCATCTGTCAAAGGAGATGGTGGATTGATTGATTGATTGATTGACTGAATGACTTAACTGATCTAACAGTGGAGAAGTTAACTCCTTACATCAGCTCAGATAGTCAAAAGAGAAGAAGGTTCCAAAGGAAGAAAAAGCTGCATGGCAAATATACAGGACTTCCACATATGACAGCTTGTTTTTATTTTTAATTTAATTTTTTTAATTTCTTTAACTAAAGACCAACTTTTTAAAACTTGTTTTTTTTAGTTTAATACTGTGTTTACTGTTTCTGTATGTTGTTTTTATTTATATAAACTTTTTATAAATCTGTGCAGCACTTTGTGACCCTGGTCTGTGAAAAGTTCTATAGAAATAAAGTTTACTTACTTACTTTATAGTAGGATTATTATACAGGGTTATCGCACATGGTGTTTAAAAGGGTATTTACACAGATGGATACCTATATATAGTTATTGCACTGGCTGTCAAATAGTAATTATTCTCCATTGCAGCAGTTATTGTGGTTATAGTGTCTCATTGTAGAGTCTGGTTGCAGCAGGATGAATGACCTGCAGTAGCGCTGCTTTTTACAATCAGGCTGTAAAAGTCTTTGACTAAAGGAGCTGCTCAGCTCCTCTCCAGTCTGCTGCAGAGGGTGGAAGGTGGCGTCCATGATGGATGGAAGCTTGGACAGCATCCTCCTCTCAGCCACTAAGTCCAGCCCAGGACAGAAACGGCCTTTCTCACCAGTTTGATCAGTCTCTTTCTGTCCCGCTCTGCGCTGCCAGGAGCCCAGCAGACGACAGTGTAGAGGAGGGCTGATGCCGCCACAGAGTCAGAGAAGGTTTGAAGCAGGAGCCCACTCACTGCAAAGGAGCTCCGCCTCCTCAGGAGGTGGAGGGAGGCGGCTCTGGCCCTTCTTATACATGGCGTTACTGTTATGAGTCCAGTTTATTATTGACGTGAACACCCAGGGATTTGGAACTCTCCAAAGGTCCTAGGTCCTTCCCCTGGATGTTAACGGGGGAGTGAGGGGGGCGTCTTCTCCTGAAGTCCATCACCATCTGCTTGGTCTTTAAGTGTTCAGACGCAGGTGGTTCTTTTCACACCAGGCCACAAAGTTCATGATGACCAATCGATCCTCCAGCTCCTTCCCCTCAGAAACACAGCTTATAATGGCATCAGAGAACTTCTGGGGATGGCAGCTGTCCGTGTTGGAGGTGAGTTCAAACCTGTAAAGGGTGAAGAGGAACGGAGACAGAACGGTGCACTGGGGGAACCGGGTACTGCATGCTGCCACCTCTGACTGACAGCCGTGCAGCTGCACATACTGAGGGCGGTCAGTGAGGTAGCTGATGGTCCAGGCAGCAAGATGTCCATCCACTCCAGCGTCCTCCAGCTTCCCTCTCAGCAGCTCTGCTCTGATGATGCTGAAGCGCTGGAAAATTCAAAGAACATGACTCTCACTGTGCCCCCGGTGGTCTCCAGGTGGGTGAGCGCCCACTGCAGCGGGCAGATGATGGCATCCTCCACTCTGATGTCAGGTTGGTAATCATACTGCAGCGGGTCCAGTGTGAGGCTCACCACGGTGCGCAGGTGAGCCGCGATGAGGCGCTCCATGGTCTTCATCAGGCGGGAGGTTAGGGTGGCTGGTCTAAAGTGGCGTTCTTGCCATTTTGGGAACCCACAGGAGGTCTTCCAGAGAGTGGGGACCCCCACTCTTTGGAAGACCTCCTAACCCTGATGTTGTTCTGTGCCGGTTGTTCCTCCATCTTCCTCCCATAGTCCTTCTTTGCCGCCATGATCCTCCATTGGAGCTCTGCTGAACTCAACGCTGATCTTCTCTACTGACTTGAAAGCCCTCTTTTTCTGGTTCAGGAGGACTTTAAGCTCAGGAGTCACCCAGGGGGGATATTTTGGGAAGATCTGTAGCCGTGGTGTGGGCACTGTGCTCTTCACACAGAAGGTCATGTGGTCAGTGATGNGAGAACTTCTGGAGATGGCAGCTGTCCGTGTTGGAGGTGAGTTCAAACCTGTAAAGGGTGAAGAGGAACGGAGACAGAACGGTGCGCTGGGGGGCCCCGGTACTGCAGGCTGCCACCTCTGACTGACAGCCGTGCAGCTGCACATACTGAGGGCGGTCAGTGAGGTAGCTGATGGTCCAGGCAGTAAAATGTCCGTCCACTCCAGCTTCCTCCAGCTTCCCCCTCTGCTCTGATGATGTTGAAGCGCTGGAAAAGTCAAAGAACATGACTCTCACTGTGCCCCCGGTGGTCTCCAGGTGGGTGAGCGCCCACTGCAGCGGGCAGATGATGGCGTCATCTACTCTGATGTCATGTTGGTAATCAAACTGCAGCGGGTCCAGTGTGAGGCTCACCACGGTGCGCAGGTGAGCCAGGATGAGGCGCTCCATGGTCTTCATCAGGCGGGAGGTTAGGGTGGCTGGTCTAAAGTGGCGTTCTTGGCATGCAGCATTTTGGGAAGACCTCCTAACCCTGATGTTGTTCTGTGCCGGTTGTTCCTCCATCTTCCTCCCATAGTCCTTCTTTGCCGCCCTGATCCTCCATTGGAGCTCTGCTGAACTCAACGCTGATCTTCTCTACTGACTTGAAAGCAGTCTTTTTCTGGTTCAGGAGGACTTTAAGCTCAGGAGTCACCCAGGGGGGATATTTTGGGAAGATCTGTAGCCGTGGTGTGGGCACTGTGCTCTTCACACAGAAGGTCATGTGGTCAGTGATGCATTCAGTCAGGCTGCTGATGTCATCACCATGAAAGCTGTGAAACATACTCCAGTCTGTGTGGCCTCATGTGACCAAACTTTCACTGACTTCTGCACTGTTGTCCTTCTGACCTCTGGTATGTAGTGGGGGAGCAGGTAGACAAGGTTATGATCCCAGCTTTCAAGGTAAAGATCTTTAACGTTTGCATAAAAAAGGTCCAGGGTTTGGTTCTCTCTTGTTTCATATGTGACGTACAGGGGGAGCGTGGGGAGGGTGAAACGGAGGGAGGGTCAATTGAAGTTGCTGTGACATCCACAGAGGGGAAAACCAATGATAAATATCTTTTCCTCCGCTTCGTCCGGCCACACCTGCAGCCTCTCTGTTTTCTCCTTATTTCTGCAGGGATATCTGGTCCCGCAGCAGCGCATTGGGGAACAGGGCTGCTGTGCGGAGCAGCACGTAGTCCAAGGAGCTGGTCTCGTGTGTAAAGAATGGGTTCGGAGTGGCGGACAAAGCGATCTCCGGTTGCAGCATTAAAATTTGCCGAAAGTGTAAGAAAGCTCTATGCGCATATTGCCAGAATATCAAATACAGTATTCACTAGTAGAAAAATATACCAAAGAATGATGTAAAATGTAGAAAGAAGGGAAGGAGAACACGGAGCAGAGGTAAAAGGCTGCCGCATGCACAGCGCCATCTTGGTTGGGATGATTTCCAATCCTCACTTTCTGTCAAATATCGACCTGTAGATATCTATGTCATTAGATTAAAAAAAACTTTACTTTTTCACAGCAGTCCAAAGCTAAATGTTCATGTTATAATCAGATGCATATCTGATCCTTTTCAAAGGTCATGTCACATTTCATCCAATCTTTAAGTCCCCTTCCTGGTTCTACATACACTGTGACAAGTGTGACTAGGCTATGCACACACAAATATTAGTAGCCTATACTGTATATAAGGAGTGATATATCTATATATAATTTAGTATTGTGTACTATAATGTAAATTTACTCAACTTTTAGCTTTTTTTTCATTTGCACTTGCAAAGGTTAGCTGAAAGTTAGGGGGCAGGACTTTATATTTTCATTAGTGAGTTCAAAAGTATCAAAAATCTATTAATTCTAACCAATGGGAGCTACTAAGATTGAATCGATGCAAACTGCTGCACCAGAAACAATAAAAGATATAAAAACAAGGGTGAAATATTTTTGGGATTATCGATTCTCTACCCGTGATTCACTTATATACTTAAATTCATTCGATAACTTTGTCATAAGGCATAATATACAATAAAAATTCATATATAATAGTTCTTTATGTACACATCAATATATATATATATATATATATATATATATATATATATATTTATGAAGGCATTAAATATTAGCTTTCTATTTCAGTCTGCTCATCTGTCTGCAGAGCACGGCACCCATTCTGGTTGGCAGGTCATTACCCGACCATGAGTTTCCTAATGAGCCCATTAGTTGCTTCAGGCCATCCCTTTTTCTCTTTTTCTCACCATTTTTTTCTGCATGACTCCACAATTTCCCATTTATTCCAATTAGGCTCTTTTTAAAGCACTCAGTAACTAATTACCTCCTTATTTTCATCTGACTGTATCCCTTCTATATTCTCTGTATTGCTAAAACAATAGAATAAATAAATAATAATGGTTTATATGAGTAAGCTGCTCTCTAATAGTTAATCGATAAAAAAAGACTTGATTACTTATAGGTCTATATATATTCTTCTTCTCTTATGAAATATTCTTGATAGTTGCTAATCAAGTGGTGACCACTTACGCTCCTGATGCTCAAAGGTTACCTGTGGAGTACCACAGGGATCAGTGCTAGGACCAATTCTCTTTACTTTATACATGCTCCCAAT
>NW_015150782.1:825885-827530 GCF_000732505.1 Cyprinodon variegatus
GACAGGAAAAGAGACCCAAATCAACATACGTACAAATTTCTCTTTATTTCTTTATCTTTATTGTATTTTTAACGGACCTTCTTTAATTCAAATGTGGTGCTTTTATGTCAAATCCTCTTTCCCCGATTTTGATAGGCTGGACCAGCATGCACCACTGCAAGCGAGGATCCGCATTAACAGCACCATGACCAGAAGTTGTAAAAGTGCCTGAAGTTTGCTGGTTGGTTTTATGATCCAGGATGGGTTCCTAACCAAAGTGATCCAGAAACCGGACTCTGGCAATGTAAAAGGAGTTCCACATGTTGGTTAATCTGAGTGCAAAGACGCTCATTTCGCCTTAAAACTGGATCTGATGTAATGAAGGTCATCCTGCGCTGTAATCAGATGTTAGAAATGTCAGGCCTTCATCCCAGAAAGACTGTGATGCTTTGTTTGTGTAATTCGTGCTGCCAAGCAGCTCGGTGCTTTCAGGGCCTCGCAAACTTTCATTTCCATAAAAAAAAAGATCTTCAGAATTTGGTTCAATAATCATCGTTATATATCTTAACCAGCGGATTGAATCTGGTATCATTTTGGTAGCGTTTGACAGCGAGCAGAGCCGAGGCCGGATGACTCACTTCTTGTCCGACGTCGTTGCTCATTATAATCAAACGACCTTTTGCTTTTCATCTTCCTCTAGAGCCTCCTGGCTCTGAGGGCTCATCATTTCCACGTATTACACCGATGCCATCGCACAGGTTTGCTAAGCTCTGCTGCCCAGCTCAGAAAGCATCTTCTTATCAAATAAACGGAACTACAAAAAGTATTCAAACTCATTTTCAAATACAGTCACCCATAGTATATATAAAAAAAGCCGTTTCTGCATCTGTTACAGCGGCAGTGTGTCGCTCATTTGGCTTTAATTTACATGAATCAAGTACTGCTTTCTGCCAAAGTGGAATTTAAAAATGAAAGCCTTCCTATAGCTTAGAGTGAGCCGTTATGAACACATAAGGTGCGCTGCAGCGGGATGTTGAGACGCCATCTTTGAATTCCATAGCAGAAAGGTGATCATTCTAGCTGTCTTTTCTGTTGAAATGGATGAACATCCAGACTCTTTGCTCATTAAGAGAGAAGTGAACGTCATTTTGAATTAAACTTTACCTTTTTGTAAAAGGACTTACCTGTTTATCCAAACGAGCTGAAAGCTTCAACATATGTTCCTTTCACAACCTGCTGTAGGTTGGTTACCATAGCAAAGGATTATGACATTTGGCACACTTCTTTATGAGCACAGCATCTACAATAGAGTAAACTGGAGCCATGGGCTGCGTCTTCAAGGACGCGGTCTACCTAGACTGGATCCTTAGAAGTCCTTGAAAATAAGGAGACCGGAAAAGTTTTGGCTGTGAATTCAAACCTTCGGCGGCTTTTACCACTCTAAGCTGCGTCACCTAGCAACCATGATAGTTCACACACAAAGCAGGAAAATAATTATTACCGAACTTTTCAAAACTGTTTCTTTTTAATTTTTTTTATTTATTGTAAAGTGAACAAAGACTGATGAGAATCCAGAATGGAATAAAGGTTCCAACCACTGGGAGCAGGAATAAATAAAATCAAATGTAATGATAGAAACATTCACTTTAACTTTTTTTAAAAAAAG
>NW_015150782.1:830659-832598 GCF_000732505.1 Cyprinodon variegatus
TGCTCCACTTGTTTCATGCATATAAATTGCTTTATTATAATTATGCAAGGAGTTTTACAGTTGTGAAGGATTTTTTTAAAAGACCCGCCCTCTGTACTTTGAAAAAAAAAAATGCACGAGTCCATTTCTCCTCGTGCACGCTCTGTTTAAAATGTGCTGTTCTCATGGTTCATAGAAGCTGACTGTGTCCCCATACAGCGGGGACTTTATAGTGATCTCAGTTAACTGACCGTTCAGACAGACGATCACTGCTTTTTGCTCCGTTGGTCACGTAACTCCGCCTCTACCGCGCAGTGCCTGCGCCATCTTTGTTATTAGTCGCTGCTGTTGAGCAGGACACTTTTACAGCGAATCCCATAATGCTTTGCGAGGAGAGCTCTCTGCACAAAGCATTCTGGGATATATCTGCCTCTTCTGAGGCCTTTCTCTTCTTCTCATTCACTTCTTATGACCGTCGGCCATTTTCCAAGATCCGCGGTGAGAAAGGTGAGCTTCAATGACTGTCTGAAACCGGGACGAGCTCGTAGGACGGCCTTACGGAAACATATCACCAGAATGATTGACAGTTAGGAGGACCACTGATTGAGATGATCCACCCGGAAATAAAAGATCCTCCTCTGTACCATTAAACAACTATTTCTAGACATTACAACATCTCAAACCGTCCATCTAAAAGACCATCAATTTTTATAAAGTGTCACAACAGAAAATAAGAATAAGATCAAAATTATCAAGAACTTCACACCAAAGAAATGCAGGATTAGCTGGGAATGACAAACAGGCAGAGTTACAGAGTACCAGGCTGCTGATCTACAGGGAACAGATACAGTAGAAGAAAAATTCATGTTTTATGCAACATCTGGTGGTGTGGTATAGTTTTTCCACAACTTATGTCAAACATGATGATTATAATGTTAATAACAGAGCGATGGAGCAGTTGGAAGACCTGAAGCAACAGAGGTTCTCCATGTTTTTACAAATGACCTGCATGACAAAATCAGCCAATAGGCTGATAACCATTTATTCCCATTCTAAAAGCATTAATCATCCACTGCATTAACAAGCCGTAGAACAACAAAGACATTAAGACAAAACAACCCACCAGGCTGAAGATGTACTTGACTTTCCAGGAATAAAAAGGATCGAGTTTAGAAACATCTGCTGTTTTACGGTCAGCAGGCTGTTTTTCCTCCTCATGCTGCTAAAAAGCTCCACCATCTGGCCAGGAGAGAGTCCCCACTCTCACCCCCACTCTCACCCCCACTCTCACCCCCACTCTCACCCCCACTGACCCTGGCTGCTGTACAGCTTGTCTCTGACATCAGTTTCCATTAGCTCCTCGGTCATTACCAAGTTTCCATTGATGCAGCAGCGCAGTCTCAGTGACGTCAAGCCATGTCCTTGATGCAGAAGCAGAGCCAAGTCACCTGCTGAGGAGCTCAACAAGTGTGTGTGTGTGTGTGTGTGTGTGTGTGTGTGTGTGTGTGTGTGTGTGTGTGTGTGTGTGTGTGTGTGTCAGACGGAGAGGGAACGATGGAACCATGTGTGTGTGTGTCTGACCACAATCACACAGGAGGGTACTTACTGCAGAGAGCGATGACGTGGCTGCTGTCTTCATGCACAAATTTCTTAGTTACTGCTTCTTCCATAATCTGCTTCACCTGTAAATAAAAAAAAGAGAGCTGAACCTCAGATGACTGCGAAAAAAAACAAAACATAATATGACAAGAATGTCTTCATTTTCAAGGTCATCAGTTTTACATCTTTGAAGAAAAACAGAGGCTGAAACAAAGAACTGCTTCAACGTTGAAACATCCTTTCCCTTAAATCACCACTAAGGAGAACGACTCGTTAAACTATAATAATTAGGGATGCACCATATTGGGATTTTGGCCCATATCCGATATGCCGATATTTTAAAACTCATGTAGCCGATAAC
>NW_015150782.1:833607-837247 GCF_000732505.1 Cyprinodon variegatus
GTTTCTCCATAGTTGATAAAACTGTTTTAGTGCAGCAATAATTGAGCTGCTCTCTGTTCCTTCTGCATAACTTCTTGATATTTATTTATTGTTCATATGCAGAATGTCTGCAGAAACCACAGCAGGTAGTGTCTGTCTCCTGGATCAGCCTTTCTGATTGGTTGTCGCTGCGGCGTCCAGCAGCAAAAGTTCAATTTTCTGAACTCCAGCGTCGGACGCCAGAACGCTCTGACCCATCACTGAACCCCTCCACGCCGTCCCCATAGACTTTGCATGTAAACCAGACGCTTTGAGGCCCAGAACATTCCCGGTCTGAACGCAGCATTATGACTATTTAAACAATTAAAGTTGCCATCTTGTTTCCTCAACCTTGGGATTATTCTGTGCTTAAATCTGATGTTGCTGTACCAACAAGTACATGATGGTGTTAGGATTGCTGTCCTTGTGGTTTGTGTTTTTGTGTTTGTCTCCCTTCCTCCGCCAGTAGGCGCCTTGTTCTGGTTTGCCTCCTCATACACCTGCTGATGGTTACCTCATTAACGGAGTGTTCTTGAGCTGCTGACTGCCACTACCTCGACGCCAGAGTGTTGCCAGTTTTGGGTACTCTAGCCAAGCTGAGTTTTTACTGATTCAAACTGAGTTTTGTCAACCTGAGTCCTAATCGAGTTATTTTGTCTTTGCCTCTCAGCAGGAAGTCATCCTGCAAACAGGATGTTTCGGACCTTCTCTACCTGGAAGGATAATCTCAGCTTCAAACTGAGCTGGGGTTCAAACTGGAGGTTTGGATCTACTTTCCTCCAAGGGATCGTTTGAGCTTCACACTGAGCGAGGGATTAATCTCCACACCAACCCGTTCAAGTACGCAGGAAATCCAAGTGGCAGTCAGTTTCTCCGTTCACCTACAAGCAACCGCATTCTTGGTAAACCCTGTCCGCCCTCCACCGAACGAGACAAACACTGGAACTACCGCACACAGACTGGAATCAAAGAGTCAACCACTTTTCTGAAAACGTGAGTCAGCAACCTAATTCTTCTCTTCAAAGTTCAAGAATCAGATTTCCCACTGAGCCTGAACTAACCGCAGTGTCTTCCCCTCACTTTTCAGTTCCTGTTGAGCAGTCTTCAGAGCAACGCAAGATTCTGCATTATCTCCTCAATAAACCTTTTCCCTGGTCTCTCTGAATTGGTTTCTCTGCATGTGGGTCCGAGCTCTTGATAAAATCATGACAGATGGACTCAACAACAACATAGGGTTTCGAGGAAAGTCCTTTCTAATGTGTGTTAGTTTGTTTGAATGTTTCTTCTTCTGGTTTTTCAGATGCAACTTTTCAAGCCTAACAAAAGCTGCTGCATACTTTTTAGAAGGGAGGCTCGCTCTTTCTTTCTTTCTTTAAGTTTATTTGATGGGAAGAGACACACATCAACCTAGAAGAACTGAACAGAACGGCAGTCCCATGTCTGCATCATAGTGCAATAGGAACCACTAATTTGCAGCACTTAGATGGACTTTTAAAACGTACTTCTTATAATTATGATGTAAATCCTTTATATTCCCTTTATTGTCCCACAATGGAGAAAATTCCCTCTCTGCATTAACCCCTCCCCTTGGGGAGCAGTGAGCTGCCATTGTGCGGCGCCAAGGGAGCAGTGGGGGGTTAAGGGTCTTGCTCAGGGACCCAGAGTGCAGGCTGTGGGGATGGAACCGGGGACTTGCAGCCTTCTCAGAGCACAGAGCACTGCTCTAACCACTGACCATCACTCTACAAACAAACTGTGAAACATAAAAACATCAAAAATGGTTCTAGTTCTGTTTTTAGGATAACCAGGGTTTTATTTGTTTTTCGAACATACTAAAACTGGTTACAGACTTTAAATCAGCAGGAAGTGACTTTCAGCCCCCATCATAAGTCCCATCTAACGCCCGAGTGTTTTCAAAACGGTTCAGCGTTTAAAAGTAAATCGCCTTAAACAAAAAAACAACCTGTGGATGTAGATGGAGCCCAGATGGCAGCGGTTCAGAGAGAGCGCTAACGTTCCTGGTGGGGCCAGTGAGGAATTTATTATTAGGCATTAGGGCCCCATAAGACTCTGTTTACATGTATGGTTAATACAACTCAGATTTCAGCTTTCAAACCTACAATGCAGCAACTGAGTTGATTCCTTCCTGCGATCATTGCAACCCAGTTAAACCCAGTTCAGCCAGGCCAACTATTCCCTCTAACGACCCCCCTTTCAGAGACATAGACAGGTATGGGGCATTGCAGGCTAACAAAGAAGCTGAACCACCCCCATTCCAAAGGGGGGGACCCGTTCATCCGTTTCTATTTGCATGTTTTCTAAACTAAAACCAGGCTTTGTTGGGCTGCTGGATAAAACCTGGAACTAAACGCTATTTCTGACATTTTGAGTTAAAAAATCTTCCTGGATGGAAGAGAAACGTCTATAAACTGGGAAACAAAGTCCAGAGGATTGATTTTTTAAAACTTTTTTGGAACATCAACGGGAAACACACAATTAATGGACACACAGGGTGAAAGTGCGAGTGTTTAGACACGTCCATTCTATGCTTTTATCAAACACAAGAAAAGCAGGGGAAGCTTGTCAGAGCAATCTGATGCCAACTAGTGAAATTAATCAGCTCCTCAGGGTTTTAAAAACATCACGGCTTTATGGTTAACAAACAGCATCCTTCAAGAAGGGAAGCTTTGATGGATTGTTTCAATTAGTTCCTGGTTGGGACAGTTTTACTACAGCGACATGTTGCACTCACACATCAAAGGCGCTTTCACCTGAAAGGTTTCAGTCTGTTTCTGCTGTTTGCCTATAGAACAGTGAAAAAGTCTTCTTAAAAGCTATTATCAAGAGGCCTAGAGGCTAATATCGCCATGACTACAGAGGAGACAGAGCATCGAGGCACCTGATTATTAATAGGCAAATGTACGAGTGATGCTGCGTCCTCATAATTTGGTCAAACAGCGGCTCTGACAGCCGAGCCCAAACCTCCGTATCACAGATTCTAATTAATATGGTGGCATCCTGAAACCTTCAGCAGTCTTCCAACTGTTATCTGCAGCGTCTCTGGGGAAGAGTTGATCAGACCTGACTCAGTCTGCTGTTCGCCTGTCTGCGTTCTCGCTCTGCGCTCAATGAAATGCCTTCAGTAATTAATTTGGAGCCTGTCTGACACCTCCGCCTTGTTTAGGTCGAATTCATTAACAGGAGGAATTTATTAACTAGTTGGTGTGATAACAAAGCCCCAGACTACATCAGCCGCTCCGATGAATGAAAACTTTTCCTCTGCCTGTGAAGAGCACTGTGCTGCGGTACTGCCGCTGTAGATCAACGAAGAAATAAAAACATGACAAAGAGTTCATTTCCACTGAAAATATAGAACTATTTTGCTAGAAGAGAAACACGAGTCAATAAAAAGTAGAGCTGAAACAATTAATGGGATTAATCAATTATTGTCAACTAATTTATTAATCGATTAATCATTAACTGTAGTATAGCGACTTTAAACATGCCTTTAGCTGACAGAGGGACTCACTGAGAGCAGGAATTAATCAAAATGATTAAAAAAGCTACAAAAAAAAAACATTTTCTTCTATCAATCTGCTCTATTCAGAACTCCTCAAGTGGA
>NW_015150782.1:838499-844754 GCF_000732505.1 Cyprinodon variegatus
TTCTCTTTCTCAATAACTGGAACTTTATTTTAGAGGTTTTACTGGATGTTATCCTCTTACAATGGGAGATAAATGTACGAAATGGTTTCTAATTCAGTGCAAACACCCAGTAAGGAACGTGTCACTGCAGTGCTGGTCGCTGCTCTGTGTGTCTCCATGGCAACCCTACAGATGCTTGTTGGTTCTGTTGGTAGCTATCTAGGCTGAACAGCGTCTCCCTGAACGCCATCACACACAGAGACTTCACACTGCAGAAACTATCTAGAAATAAGTAGAAAATTCTTAAATAAAGCGTATTTACCCTTAATCTAAGGAAATGATTTGAAGATGAAGATGATTTACCCATAGGAATTAGTATTTTTACTCTTAAAATAAGATAATTTGAAAATATGCACTTATTTTAAATTTTCCATCGGCAAAGTGGTTCACTGTTCTCCTCAATTCAAGACAAAATGCAGTTATTTTAAGAAAAAAATGCTTATTTAGATTTCATTTTTTGCTCTCATCGAAACATTTCCTAAATCTATGATCTGAAACCAAAGATCTATTCTTTATTGGTTTATGTGGAACAATAAGGAATAGATTAAAGCTCTCAAAAGACTGTAAAGATGACAAAATTCAAGTGATTTTAATCTGAAGATCCACCTGTGGGAAAAGGTACAAACCGTTTGGTTTCTTTAAAACTGCTGTACTTCAAGCATCTGCATGATTTTATTGAAACAGTGGAGAACTTTGGTTCTGAGCAACTTTTGCTGAACAGTAAACTGTTACTGAAATGGAAGGAAAACGCAGGAAAGGACTCTTCTGTGATCAGATGAAGCAGTTTTTGGTTGAAACTATCGTTTTATAACAGTAAGTAGGAGGGGGACACATCAGGCCTGACGTGGTGAAGGCTTTGGCAGAGAAAGAACTGCTAGACGGATGCTCCATTTGGAGTAGGAACGTTAGACGGACCTTAAAGGAGGCAAACACCTTAAAAATGACCTGTTTTAGAGAAGCAGGATGCTGCATGTTGGAGAGACTACAAACTAATGGATCAAACCTCAGACTGGGTCCATGAGCAGCTTCACCTCAGATTGCTCCCCAGGTGCTGCAGGCTGCTCTCTGCTCCTTAGGTTTAATTTACATGCAGAAGACTAATTGTACTGTAATGCATTCATACACTGCAAAAAAAAGGAAATTCAAATAAGTCATTTTGTCTTGAATTAAGGAGGTGGAAGTAAGACACTTCTGCAGCCAATGGAACAAGACAATTTACATTAAAAAAAAAACAATTGCATTGATTATTTCAAGTGAATATTATCTAATTATCTTATTTTAAGAGTAAAAATACTCATTCCATTGGCAAACTACCTCATTTACCTACTCAAATTTAAATTTAAGACATTTTTACTCATTTTTGCAGAGTACATACATATGTAATGTTTGTAATGTTGTAACTGCAGAAAGAAATCGAGGCGATTATGATTATTGATGATTATTTGACATAATCTCCAAACCAATCAATCCAGCCAGTGAAGAAAGAAAGTGAAAATCATTGTTTCCATCTCGGCAGCATCTCAGTGACAGAGAAAGAGACGACTGCACCCCTACGCACTACGGCTGGGATTAAAAACATGCTTTTCCAATTATTCTCATATTAATTCCTAAGTTTTAATTAATTGCTGCATAACTAGACATTAATTGAGAGAACAGCTAAAAGCATTTTTTATTACCATAAATTTGAGGGGGAGCGGACTGAGAAGCCTGAGGGTTGAAACTGAATGGATGTTTGATGTTTGCTCTGCTGCAGTACTCAGAACCTCACTGCAAACTTTAAACAACTCTCTGTTAGACCCTGTTAGGGTTTAAAGAAATGCATTTTCCTTTGCACTCTCTGATGTTAAATGTGTGCAATGTCAAAGATAAAAGTCTCTTTTTTCATTTCATAATGTGCTTTACTTAAAAGCCTTCTCTGTCATTGTTAAAACAGGTTTATTAAATATAAACATTTGTAGATAATTTCAGAATGGGCTAAAAGTTAAGTACATTTTGTTTGTGAAACTGATTTTAATACTGAATATAATTTGCTCCTCTGACCCAGTCAGGAAATCAAAATATTCCACATGTTTTAAAGTACAAAAAGATTTTACAATCATGCATTAATAGAAAGTGAGTGAAACCAAATTTAAACCATTACAGCAACATTTAACTTTGCTCACATATGGAAGTAAATCTGTGTCGCTGGGATTTAAATTAAAAATGCCACTGAAGTTTAAATGTTGTATGTTTGTTCTTACTGTTTCATTGTTAAAATATATTCAGAACACATTTTTGACCTAAAAAAAAATCATTGTCATTATTTCTACAGTTGAAATTTCATTTGTTATTTTATCTTCAAGCTAAAAATTCACATTACTATTTCAAAGCGATTACATTTTCAATACTTATTTTTCAGTTTAATTTTTCAGTGTTAAAAAAACTCAATATTTTCAGCCTCCTGAGATTCAACTGGCTCTATTTCACCGTCTTAAATTCTGCGTCTAAATTCAGTGTAAAAAGGGAAGGGTTACTTCAGGTCACAGACATTAGCGATGGATTGTGGCGTCCAACACCCAGCCATTGCTAATGTCTGTGACCTGAAGTAACCCTTCCCTTTTTACGCTGAAAACTGTTTTAAATTAATTTGTCATAAAAGACTTTCTACCTCTTAAGTCTCAGTTTGCATCCATGTAAACTTTATGTTGTCTGCAAAGCCTGGATAATTAAAATGCATAAATGAAGTGGCTAAAAGCAAACGTGTCCCTGAGTCAACCTTTTGCTCCAGTTGGATGGCTTCCAGGAACCTATGAAACCTGTCAAACTAGCTTTTTACATCGCTGGATTTTCCTGAAAAACTAGAAAATGAGGAAACTTCAGTTAGAGGCGCAGAATGTGGTGAATTTATTCAGTCACAGGTTTTCTTATTAAAACTACAATGAAGGTAGTGATGATTCCCAGTCATCCAGGTCATAGTCATTCCANGTAAAAATACTCATTCCATTGGCAAACTACCTCATTTACCTACTCAAATTTAAATTTAAGACATTTTTACTCATTTTTGCAGAGTACATACATATGTAATGTTTGTAATGTTGTAACTGCAGAAAGAAATCGAGGCGATTATGATTATTGATGATTATTTGACATAATCTCCAAACCAATCAATCCAGCCAGTGAAGAAAGAAAGTGAAAATCATTGTTTCCATCTCGGCAGCATCTCAGTGACAGAGAAAGAGACGACTGCACCCCTACGCACTACGGCTGGGATTAAAAACATGCTTTTCCAATTATTCTCATATTAATTCCTAAGTTTTAATTAATTGCTGCATAACTAGACATTAATTGAGAGAACAGCTAAAAGCATTTTTTATTACCATAAATTTGAGGGGGAGCGGACTGAGAAGCCTGAGGGTTGAAACTGAATGGATGTTTGATGTTTGCTCTGCTGCAGTACTCAGAACCTCACTGCAAACTTTAAACAACTCTCTGTTAGACCCTGTTAGGGTTTAAAGAAATGCATTTTCCTTTGCACTCTCTGATGTTAAATGTGTGCAATGTCAAAGATAAAAGTCTCTTTTTTCATTTCATAATGTGCTTTACTTAAAAGCCTTCTCTGTCATTGTTAAAACAGGTTTATTAAATATAAACATTTGTAGATAATTTCAGAATGGGCTAAAAGTTAAGTACATTTTGTTTGTGAAACTGATTTTAATACTGAATATAATTTGCTCCTCTGACCCAGTCAGGAAATCAAAATATTCCACATGTTTTAAAGTACAAAAAGATTTTACAATCATGCATTAATAGAAAGTGAGTGAAACCAAATTTAAACCATTACAGCAACATTTAACTTTGCTCACATATGGAAGTAAATCTGTGTCGCTGGGATTTAAATTAAAAATGCCACTGAAGTTTAAATGTTGTATGTTTGTTCTTACTGTTTCATTGTTAAAATATATTCAGAACACATTTTTGACCTAAAAAAAAATCATTGTCATTATTTCTACAGTTGAAATTTCATTTGTTATTTTATCTTCAAGCTAAAAATTCACATTACTATTTCAAAGCGATTACATTTTCAATACTTATTTTTCAGTTTAATTTTTCAGTGTTAAAAAAACTCAATATTTTCAGCCTCCTGAGATTCAACTGGCTCTATTTCACCGTCTTAAATTCTGCGTCTAAATTCAGTGTAAAAAGGGAAGGGTTACTTCAGGTCACAGACATTAGCGATGGATTGTGGCGTCCAACACCCAGCCATTGCTAATGTCTGTGACCTGAAGTAACCCTTCCCTTTTTACGCTGAAAACTGTTTTAAATTAATTTGTCATAAAAGACTTTCTACCTCTTAAGTCTCAGTTTGCATCCATGTAAACTTTATGTTGTCTGCAAAGCCTGGATAATTAAAATGCATAAATGAAGTGGCTAAAAGCAAACGTGTCCCTGAGTCAACCTTTTGCTCCAGTTGGATGGCTTCCAGGAACCTATGAAACCTGTCAAACTAGCTTTTTACATCGCTGGATTTTCCTGAAAAACTAGAAAATGAGGAAACTTCAGTTAGAGGCGCAGAATGTGGTGAATTTATTCAGTCACAGGTTTTCTTATTAAAACTACAATGAAGGTAGTGATGATTCCCAGTCATCCAGGTCATAGTCATTCCAAAACATATTGAATTAAAAAAGCTTCCTGGATGGGAAGCGAAACGTCTTCAAACTTGGAAACAAAGTCCAGTGGATTATTTTTAACTTTCTTATTTTGGAATACAATGAAGGTAGCGTCCAGGTAGCCTAAACCTAAAGCTTCCGGCCTTCAGGCTCAAATGTAAAAAGTCCATATTGCCTTCGGCTCACCATCTATTCCCGATGCATTAAACTGAGCAGAAGGTAGAATCCAGTGTTGGGCGGTCAGAACCTTGAAGGCCTAAAATCAATCAGAAACACTAACCTACATTCATAACCTAAACTTGAATTTTCTTCTTTCCAACTGGTATAATTTATTCCAAATAATCCGTTCTCTTGGCTGCGCTGCTTCCATTACATTTATGTAGCTGTTATATTTTCCGTCTAATCAGATTTCAACATTAGTGAGTTGCTATGTCAGTCAGATCTGCCTTCAGAATCAGCAGCACTGGCTGATGTTACCTTAATATTAGTGAGAAATGTTTCCTTCAACCAATCAGATTTCAGATTTGCCCCACTAGACCAGCTAGAAGGCCCGCCCCTACGCTGTATTCTGCTTTCCCTGCCTCCTTTTTCAAACGTGTGACGCAGCATGGATAAAGACAGCTAGGACTGATTTTAAGCACTTTTTAGAAAAGGCAAAGAAGAATGAACAATCTGGGATTCACACGGAAAATAATAGAATATTAAACCCTTTCTCTGGAAGGCTTTGATATATATATATATATATAAATATATATACACTTCAGGAGTAAACTTGCGATCCTAACAGTGCAGAAGACCCCATTCCGCGGATCTGCAACAAAAAGTCTACTCCAGTGTCGACTCTAGTGTTTTTCAAACATGGATCGACCCGCTAACAATCAATATCTGCTTCCCTTCCAACTGGCAGAAAAATCTGGTCTAGACCAGATTTTTCTGTAAGCATTGATGATGTCACCAATGCAACAGAAATCAGGGAAGTAAACAATGGAGAGCAACATTTTAGGAAGCCAGGGCGTAGTCAGTGTGCTTTATTGTTTCTCTCTATATCTGTCTGAATCCCTCTGACCAGAGATGCTCCATGTTTATCGAACGTAAACAGAGTTGGATTCGTGTGTTAGATCAGAGGCGACTGGCGAGGTGTGCTGATGTCCGTTCACTGCGTTCAATGGTTCAATGGCGGCACGTAATTGAAATGGTCAACCCGGCTCTGGTGTCGCATCTGTTCCCACTGCCACTCAAAGCAGATTGTTCCTGGTTTGAACCGGTTTTTCAGGCTGTGGGAAAGTGGTATTATACACATAATTTGATGTAATCCTTTAAAGACTAAATCATGAAATAGTTGACAGAAATGACTAATTTTTCAAAATCAGAATTTTCATTGAACTTTTATTTTTTAGGATATAAAAATAAAATCCTGCAGGGGAATAAATGTATTATGTGTTGTCAAAGAGATCATCTATGAGACCTGCATTCATCCATGTTTTTTTGGTTAAAGGAGAAGTTCGGTTTTTTACACTTTAAGCCCATTTTCTGTAGTGTCCAGGATGAAATCGAATGATCGACACCAAAA
>NW_015150782.1:846327-847598 GCF_000732505.1 Cyprinodon variegatus
TACGATGACGGCAGGAAGAAAGCTGGGGATAAAAACAGTGTGCAAGCATTGTGCAACACGTTTTGTTTATGCTAACAGCAACATGACCAACATGTCAGGCTAACAATCAACATATACCGAACCGAACTGAAAACTGTGACCACGAAACCGTGAACCGAACCGTGGATTTTGTGAACCGTTCCTCCCCTAGTTCCTACCCTCATCTATGGTCATGAGCTTTGGGTCATGACCGAAAGAATGACATCCCGGATACAAGCGGCCGAAATGAGTGTGTCTGGGCTCTCCTATAGAGATAGGGGGAGGAGCTAAGTCATCCAGGAAGAACTCAGAGTAGATGTCCATGTTGAAAACAGTTTAACATCATCAGGGTCCGACTGCCTCTCCTCGACCTGCCACCTTATGGTGGTGGAGGGGCTTCAGTACCTGGATGATCCCAGAGGCTGTTGTCGGGGCCTAAATGCCACTGGCAGGGTCTCCCAAGGGTCCCCAGGGTCAGACAAGGAGCGTTTTAAAGATCCCCCATGATGACAAAATAAATCAAAGTATGTGACGTTAAGCGGTACGGCGAAGCCAGGACCCCACCCTGGAGCCAGTCCCGGGGTTGGGGTTTGTCGGCGAGCCCCCAGCGGCCGGGTTCCTCGCAGGTCTGTCTTCTGAGGAAGAAGGTATTTCCTACACACAGAGCAGATGGTAATCTGAGGGTCGGGGGGATTTTTTCCTCTGTTTTCACAGAAACAGTTCAGAGGTTTTCAGGGGGAGTTCTTTTTATGTGCACAGGGATTTTTGGGGAAAATAGACCATGCATCCATCCTCCTCCTCATCTTTCACTTTATTCATTTTCATATCTGTTATTAATACATCCATACGCCTCCTTTGTCTTCCTCTTTTCCTAATTAGTATTATTTAATTAATAGATCTAAAATTTTTCCTGTACATCTTTAAACCAGGCTTCAACTTTAATGTTGTTTCCAAACAGCTGATCCATGATTTCAGGTTCAGTCCGGATTTTACCAATAATTAGCGTGCAGTTCTATGGATGGATGGATGATGGATGGATGGATGATGGATGGATGGAATGATGGATGGATGGATGGATGATGGATGGATGGATGATGGATGGATGGATGATGGATGGATGGATGGATGATGGATGGATGGATGATGGATGGATGGATGATGGATGGATGGATGGATGATGGATGGATGGATGATGGATGGATGGATGAATAGATGGATGGATGGATGATGGATGGATGGATGATGGATGGATG
>NW_015150782.1:849909-851381 GCF_000732505.1 Cyprinodon variegatus
GCCAAGGACCAGCCAAGAACCAGCTAAGAACCAGCCAAGGGCCAGCCAAAGACAAACCAAGTACAAACCAAAAACCAGCCAAGAATCATCCAAGGGCCTACCAGGAACCATCTAAGAACCAGCCAAGGGCCATCAAGGGCCAGCCAAGGACCAGCTAAGCACCATCCAAGGGCCTACACCAAGGACCAACCAAGGACCAGCCAAGAACCATTCAAGGACCAACCAGGAACCATCTAAGAACCAGCCAAGGACCATCCAAGGGCCAGCCAAGGACCAGCCAAGGACCAGCCAAGGACCAGCCAAGGATCATCTGAACATCTGAACTCATTTCAAACATGAAATAATTATTTAATGATGAGTAATGAAGGTTTAAAAAATATATTCTTATGGAACAGAAAGGTTTCCACGTCACATAACATAAGGAGAGATTAGAGGAATCAGGTTGACTTGTCTGAGTCCACCAAACATCAGCATTTCCTTTCAGATGCAGCCCATCATTTCCACGAGCAGCACTCAGATTACTTGCTATGAAGGTCCCAGCGGGAGCGTGCGGAGGTGAAAGGACTAATGATTGATTTTATGAGGCGTTCACGGTTAGCACCATATGGCCGGAGGCTTTGCTTTAGCTGCAGTCATTGGCTGTCGGTGGAGACAGACAGCAGGACCAAGTCTCACCAGAGCCTACGACCTGCAGGGCAGCTGAACTGATCCTTTCAGCTAGTTTCAAATAACTGAGTTTTTTAGCACTCAATGATTGTTTTAACTGATTTAAAACTAAAAGCAATCTAAATATTTCCCGGTGAGTTCCTGTTGATTAGCAGCATGATGTCTGATGGTTTTACAAAGAAAAAAGGGAAAAAAATGAGGTCAAAGGTTACTTCTTTAAACATTCCTGTTAGCAATTAGCTCAGTGAGCAAAAGTATCAGCAAAGGGCCTCAATCAGAACCTGGATCAGAACCGCCACAGGCATCCATGCCTCGATAGTATGAGCAAATCCTGTCCCTGATGCATGGCTGCTGTTTGTTTGACCTGACCTGCTCCCACGGACAGCTCTCTGCGCTGCACAATGCAACTATTGCTGCATGCTTCTGATTTATGTTTGGAAATAAACAATAAAAGGCCTAAATTTCTGAAGGATTGAGCGTCTTAAAACGGCTGCTAACATTTTGGAAACACAAAGAGAAGCTCTTCAAAGGAGCACACAGGGTGTCCAAACTTATTCTGCATCCTTCTGCAAGACCAAACCGCACAATTTTTTTTAATTTTTTAAAGCCAAAATCAATCTGAATGTCACTTTTGCTTGTTGTT
This sequence comes from Cyprinodon variegatus, assembly GCF_000732505.1. NCBI lineage: Eukaryota > Metazoa > Chordata > Actinopteri > Cyprinodontiformes > Cyprinodontidae > Cyprinodon > Cyprinodon variegatus. The sequence goes on from NW_015150782.1 coordinate 851,219, forward strand.
TTCCTCTCTATGTTTTCTTTTGTCCCTTTTTTTTCATATTGGCAATGTGCTCAGCTGATTTTTAATGGTGTCTGAAAAGGAATCAAAGATTTTCAATTAACTAAGTCCATTCTAACAGTTTACTGCTCCTTCCTGTGTTTCCAAAAAGGCCAAAGTAAATAAC
>NW_015150782.1:854596-855704 GCF_000732505.1 Cyprinodon variegatus
CTACGACTTTAAGTCTGTATGATTTCTACAGGCAGGTTTACCAGAATAGTAGATTCAAAGCCTGAAAATATGGCTTTTAGTTTCAGTGGCCACCCCAAGATTTTTGGTGGGCCCACCAGGACTGGTCCCTGGCCCCTATAGAACCGCCCTTGAACCATCCTGATTAAATCAATGTGCAACATAAAAAAAAAAAATCATGCTTTTGTTTTTCTTTTGCTCAGATTTTGGGAAACACAGAAAAATTTTGAAAATATTAACCTAACGGCAGAAAAATATTAAAGTACAGTTCAGATTTATTTACTTTGTTTTATAACTTGCATTTCAGAGCAATTAGCAGCTGCTTCGCTAAAAGACATTAGAATTAGAATAGATTTAATAGTAATAATAATAGAATAATAATTGTGAATTTTCTGTTATTTTCAGGCGAACAATGAGAGAAAATGTGACAGTAGGTGTAATAAAGGCAGCGCCTACCTCCCGTTTGACGCTCCATAATAATTTCTCCTTCTGTTCTTCCTCCATGTCCGTCAGTCTGTCCGCTGCAGCTCCGCTCCGGTCCGGTCCGGTCCGCTCGGTCCAGAACCTCTTCCCTTTGTATTACCTGTTTCCTTCTTCTCCTGCTCAGCTGGACTCTGACGCAGCCGAGCTGCTTGAAGGTGACGTCAGAGGATCCGCCTTCCTCACCCAACTGATCAATGGAGGAAGAGGAAGGAGAGGCGCGAGCGCCTCCCCGACCTGCAGCGCAGCGACCTGTAGAAGCTCCGAGTTATTTATAGCAGCTTCTTCCCTCCTTCTCCATCAGCAGAGCAGCAGAATCATCCTCCTCTGAGAGAGGATGGAGGAGCCGGAGGACAGCCGGCTGGGTTCGGGTTCGGGTTCTGGTTCTGGTTCTGGTTCACCCCCCTATCAGAACCAGAACATCGAGCTTTAGCTGATCTACCTGCCTTCCTCACAGTAGATCTGATCCTGGGTCAGATCTGAGGCAGGCTGGCCCGCTGCAAGATAGGTGACATCACAGCGACATGATGAAGAAACATCCTCATCCTCTGGAGGAGAGACGGAAACCGCTGCTGGCGCCCCCAAGTGGGCTGAATTTGCACTGCAACCA
>NW_015150782.1:858348-859431 GCF_000732505.1 Cyprinodon variegatus
GTGAATTGGAGCTATAGAAATACACTGAATAGAATTAAATCACTGCGAACGTATTAGTTTTAGGTATAAATAATAACCCATTCCTGCTGACTGGATTTTTCCTTTAACAGACGCTTCTGTAAGGAGGTTGAACTTTTGGCTCCTGATGCACATTGAGAGGATTTTTCTGTAGTAAATTTAAGAGACAGTCAGCGAGATAAAAAAGGATTTTTAATAATCACAACTGGTAAAAGTCAGGACTGTCAGGAGCAGCACTGTAAGGCATTAGAGGCACAGTTCTATGTTAACTGGATCAGTACTGAGCTTAGAAATACATTCTGCTGTGAACACACCGTCCATCTGAGAGAATGATGAGTCCAACAATCACACACATGAGTCATATTTGATCGTTCTTTAGGTGAAACAAAAGCCAGAGTTTGGAGCAAACATGATGTGCTGTAGAGTCTTTGATGACGACGGAGCGACGGATGAGGAAGAGCACGCCTGCCCTAAGCCGCCGTCCGCTGTCTCAGTGTCCCAGGGGGCGATCATCATACGTGCTGTACCTCTTCACGTGAATTCTCCGGACGCGCTCGCGCAGCTCGCCTCCTCCGGGGCCCTCCTCATCCTCGCTCAGAGAGCCGCAGTTGTTGTAGCTTCGCCGCGTGGCCTCCAGCAGGGAGTTGTCCGGCAGCGGCATGGTCTCATAGAGCAACGAGTTGAGGGTCTCCTCATAGATGCGGGCTTCAGGGAACTCCACCTTCACACACAGTTTAAAAGGTTAAAAAACGCCACATCACTTCAGACCCAAACACCAGATGGGGTCTGTCGCTCCTCATTCGGGCTTCAGCCGATGAAACATCCGAGTTCTGGCAGAATTCATCCAGATCGTCACAAAACACACTAATACTCTTTAAAGAAAACAATCATCTTCCATACTCCCCCCGTTAGGAATATACACATCTATTCTGTCTAAAAATTAAAGAGTTTTAAATCTGTTAAAACCCCATTTCTTCTTTTAGATCTACTCCAAATACCTTTGTTCTCTAGTTTGTACAGATGTTCAAACTTAGGCTGCAAATTAACAATCAGATTAATGGATTA
>NW_015150782.1:862161-863259 GCF_000732505.1 Cyprinodon variegatus
AGTAGTTCCCATTGATTTAGCTTGGAAAGCGGGGAGAATGGCGCTAGGCTTACCGCACCGTGACGTCACTGCTGGAAGATGGCAGGAGGGAGGGGCTACTAGATTTGGGCAAAAATGGCCGCTCCCAGACTCAGTGATCGCCACAAAAATTATTGCTTTTATATTTCTACTGATTAACGATAAATTCATTAAATCACATTGAACGTATTAGTTTTAGGTATAAATAATGATCCATTTTTTATTAATTGCTGAACAGACTTTTCTTTTTTAACCTTGGACGACGACTGGATGAGCTGCTCCTCTTCTCTACAGGAAGTGATCACAGGTATCAGACACATCGGTTGCTCTTTGTTGTCCTGTGGAGGAGAAACGGACAGAGTTCCTGTTTTAGATCAGTGATCAGTCACAGCACAGCTACTAACTATAACCAGGTTATGACTAAACGGCTGCTAAACCGCCCAGGAAGTAACTGCTGGTAAAACTCACTCAGACTCACCTGAAGCCTAAACTTTGGATCCTATTACTAAGCCTGCAACTAAAGGTTATTTTTCCAAGTCGATTCATCTGTTGATCATTTTTTTGATTAATAATCAGGTAGCCAAAGGTTCCTTTAAGCGGAGCGTACACTGTAAGGTTTTTTCAACCATTAACTGCAGCTACAGCTCAAATTGTACGATGACACCGCAGAGTTTAAAAGTTCACAGCTCATGATGTTTTCCTCACACTGTGCAACACGACGCTCTGATGTCATCTACCTGCTCACACTGTACGTCTAAAAAAAAAATAATAATCGTACAGTGGACACCCGGCTAATCCGTGTTTGGTTCGTTCTTTGGTTTTTTTCGTTTCAAAACAAAAACGAAAAAACAAAACAAGCATGTGGTTTTTTGTTTTTCCGTTTTTAAAACGAAATTAGAAAAACGGCATTTGCAAAAATCAAAAAAGGGAACGTTCTGGGATTTTTTTAACTGCAATGGTTAAACCAAAGACAAACTTTTATTTTGTTGTTAATGAAACGGACCTTATGGCAGAACCGGAAATGAAGATCTGAACTCCCATTAGGGCTGCAACAACGAATCGATAAAATTGATAAAAATC
>NW_015150782.1:866008-868320 GCF_000732505.1 Cyprinodon variegatus
AGGGGTCATCCTGGGTGTGGAGGTGTGGTGGGCAGGGGTCCCCGGACATGTCCCTTTGGAGGTAGATGACCACCCTGCAGACGGAGGTTCGGAGCTCCCCCGCCGTGATGACAGCTACTGACGAGGCAGCGCCACCTCTCACTGCTCCAGACCATTCCTGAGAAAACCCGAACAGAAACAGGAGCGCAGCCATGATGGAAAAGATTAAAGGTCATCGGTCCAACTATCCCAGCCTAATGATTAAAGGCTGTTAAAAGACCCGCCCTCTCCACTTAAAAAATAAATAAATGCGTGTGCGAGAGCGTGCACGAGGCCATTTCTCCTGGTGCACGGCCTGTAGAAAATGTGCTGTTCTTATAGCTGACTGTGTCCACATATAGTGAACTTTATAGTGAACTCAGTTAACTGAGCATTCAGACAGACGATCACTGCTTTTTGCTCCGTTGGTCACCTAACTCCTCCTCCACCACGCGGTGCCTGCGCCATCTTTGTTATTAGTCGCCGCTGTCAGTGACAGCCTATGGCGACAGAAGGTTGCTGTGACAGTAAATCCCAGAATGCTTTGCGAGGAGAGCTCTCCCTGCAAAGCCTTCTGGGATATATCTGCCTCTTCTGATGCCTTTCTTTTCCTTTCATCCACTTCGTAGACGCTTTTTCTCTTCTGACCGTCGGCCATTTTCAAAGATCGGCGGTGAGAAAGGTGAGCTTCAATGACTGTCTGAAACCGTAGCTCACCTCAGATATATGCCTGGAGGAAAAAGATCGCTAACGGGACGAACTCGTAGGACGGCCTTACGGAAACATATCACCAGAATGATTGACAGTTAGTAGAACCACTGATTGAGATGATCCACCCAGAAATAAAAGATCCTCCTCTATGCCTTTAAATGCAGCTGAATGTGGGCACGCTGTGTGCGCCTGCAGCAGGCGGGGAGCATCTCCTGCCTAAAGGCCTGAACACACCGTCTGCGTCCAACGTTTAAATCGCAGATAAAATTTCCTTCCATGTCACTCTGACTGCGTATAGAGAAGCTCCGACTAGACGGGGTGAGCAGATCTGTCTCTGTGCTGTTCACACATTAAAACTATTTCCCACATTTGACTGGAACAAATTATGATTATAAAAAAGAATAAAAATAAAATAATATAAAGCAAAGCTCTACTTAATGAGTCTGTGCAGCATCTAGAACTAGAACAGATAGAGAATTTTCATCTATTAAAAATAATGAGATCTACGTCTAAAGAAAAGAAAATGCAGCAATAAACTCTGTAGGACGGTTTCCATGGTGACAGAGGCAGCGAGGTGATTCTCAGAGAGATCTGGGAAGTTTTTCTTTCTTGTTTCCATAAAGAGGTGAGAGAGATACGCTGCGCTGACCTGCTCTGTCTGCTCCTCCTTATTCTGGTTTCTGTGAGGCTCAAAGAGGATCACTACTTTATCCGTTTCCTGTCCTCCTGAACTCCCATCATGGGGAAAGTTTCTATTTTAATGTTTCATTCATTGTTTTTGCTCCAGTCCATCCTGCTCACTATAAATGCGATGTGTGACTCCAAACTGACTCTTTCTCCGTGAGATTAACAGATTTTATTTTGGAAATTCCCCCAAAGCGGATGTGTTTTACTTTGAAACTGCATCTCTCTTCCTGTCAGACCCATGAAATTGCTGCTGAATTGCTGCATAGACCTGCTAAAATAGACCTGGGCTCTATCAGTTAGAGCTACGCTGCCCCCTGCAGGAAATCACCCCCATTGACTTTCAATGAGCGCTAAACGCCACGACCTCTGAGACTCGGATCGGACGCAAAATCGGATTTGGTGAGTTCTGGGATTCAGATATTCTGTCACTTGCTGGTTAAAATTCTCAGTCATCCATTTCATAGTCATTCCCAAAAAGTTTAAAGGTTAAAAAACAAACAACTGGACTTTGTTTTCAAAGTTAGAAGACGTTTTGCTTCCCATCCGAGTCCCCATTAATTTATTAAGGGGTGGACCTGTTCTTTTGGTTCAATTTGCATGTTTTCTAAGCCACAACATGTCTTTGTTGGGCTTCTGTATGAAGCCTGGAACTCAACCCTAATCGGACATTTTGAACTGGAACAGCTTCCTGAGTGGGAAGCAAAAAAATCTTCAAACTTGGAAAACAGTCCAGTGGATTGTTTTACCGTTTTGGATTTTCTCTCACCGTTTCCCTCTTATGCCGATTAACCAAAACAAAATAGGTAACAACTTCATCAGAGGGATTTTTTAAAGGTTGCATATAATTATTCTAAATCTAAAAATAAAAACTATTAACAATGAGGCCCTGAGAACAT
>NW_015150782.1:869899-870918 GCF_000732505.1 Cyprinodon variegatus
GTTCATTCCTTTAGTTTTGTATGAAAAATAGACTTTAAACTACCTCACCGGGCATGTATCCCTTTGGTCATGCACAAAAGAAAACTTTTTATGGTAAGATCGCCATAAGCTTTAAAAAAACACCCAAAACCCAGTAATTAAATTGTTTTTTTTACATGACTAAAGGGATACACGCCCATTAAGGTAGTTTAAAGTTTATTTTTTGTACAAAAGTAAAAGGATAAACTGGTATTGACTATGGGTATGCTGGTCTGACTGGGTATGATCATCTGACAGAACAGCGGCTTATTTTCAAGCTAATAGGTGGAAAAAATTAATGATGGAAGGGAAATAGTGTTTTTTTTTTCATTTAAGAACTTCATACACAGGCTTTATGACACATGTGACTGTTACCAAAGGTTTATAATGTGAACTTTGCATAAAATGAATCCTTTTAGTGAACAGAGAGATAAATTTCAACAGCTGGCAGTAGAAAATGATGAAACTGCAGTGAATTGATGTGGCTGCTGTTCTACTTCAGGACCTGATGACCTGGAGATGTAAACCAGGAGGTTGAATCTATGTGAATTTAATCTACACAGCTCAGAACCTCTTTCACCTCTGAATGCCTAAACATCATAAAAAACTAAATGAAGGTTAATTAGTGGCCTAGTTAAAACCCAGAGATGATCCGCTTGACAAAAAAGATAATTTCTTCCAATATGGCTGATTTTAAGAATGGCTGAAAAAATAGAACATATAAGCCAACTATGTGTTCATAATAACTGCTTTCCATGTGGGGCCTTGATTGGCTCTTCTTCCAGAACATATAGGGCAATAATTAGCTGCAGGGGCAGATTTAGGAAATGTGGGACCCGAGGCAAAGACAGGCAGGGGGACGTCTGAATGGAGAAGACAAGACATAAAACAGCCCCATTCTCCAGATAGAGAAATGTTAATAGAATAGACATCCATTATCTGTTCTAGGTTTTGTCCCTCTCTTCTTGTCCCTTTTCTTCTTGTTTTCCTCTCTATGTTTT
>NW_015150782.1:871537-877070 GCF_000732505.1 Cyprinodon variegatus
GAATCTATCAAATCCTGATTAAAAATTAGCTCTTTAAACATTTAAGTGAGACAGAAATCCAGAAAAGACCAATCTTAAAGTAGTTAAATGCATCTTTAAGCTCACTGCTCTAGATGGGTTTAACTTTAGGTCTGTTGCCTCCAACAACTCATAAAAAAAGAGTCCGATTTTAAGGAGGAAACCATCGATGCTCTCAGTAACAGCTAGCATCACACCAACCCACAACATTTAGCACAGAAAGTGCAACAGGTTTGCCTAAAATGTCCTGAAATCGTCACTAAATGTGTCTGTTCCTCAGAGCTAAGCTAACTTTAGCATTAAAACAAACTTTCTTTAATGTGATCAAATACCTAAAAGTCGATCTAGAATCAACAGGAGATATTTTCAACAATTGCTCCTTTTTCTTTGCGATCCGAGTTCTTAATTATTTCCTTAAATGTGAAGCTGACTATTAATATCATCAACTAACGGCTTACCTGGAAACCATCGCCTCTTCTGTTAAAGTTCCCCCACAGCTGGATCCTGATATTTCTGCTTATTTTAAATATGTCGAAGTTCCGCAAAACTATTTCTGTGAAATTTGTTCGCCTCCTGTTGTTGTTTCCAGAAGTTGTCACTAAGCAGGTTGGTTACTTTAGCGCCCCCGCAGGACTGGAGGTTGAACACTCATCAACACATAAAGCCGTTCTTCTTCTTCTTCTGGAGTTCACCTTCCACAGAGACACACAGAACATGGAGGATTTTATTCAGTTGTGGGGTTTTAACTTTTGATGAAGGAGAACTCCATTTTAACAAGCTACTCATTTAATGATTTTAAATGACGCTTGTTTTACGTGTTGTAAAAAAAACAAAAAAACTTCTTCTTTAGAAATGTTGCCGCTAGGCAAACAACACATAGATGCATTTCCGATCCCCCCCCCATTATATTAGATTAATCAATGTAATTGAAAGGATTTGAATCTTATTTTGCTTATATTGATTTTGTTTTGTTCAGTATAAGTAAGAAAGAGAAGAAGAAGACAAAGATTAATCAACCCCAAACAGGAGGGAGGAGGGTTAGGGCCACTGAGAAAAAAAAAAAAAAAAAGTTTACTTAGTTTTATATTTTATTTAATCATAATATGAGAAAAAAAATCTGAATTCTGACTGAATTCTGACAGCTAACAAACATGTTAGCATCAAGCCATAGCCATGTCTGTTTCAGAGACTAGCTCTCTGGTTTTTATCACCTTCTGCTCTTCCATTAATGAAATAGAATCAGCAGGGACGGAAAAAGTCATCTAATTCCCTCATTTTCCACCAATGTGTTCCTGTTCCTCCCAAACAACTCACATCTTTGTCAGTGAATCTGAGCGCTCTACATCTCTGCCTTCATGGGGCCCATCTACATTAAGAGTTTAAAGTCGGAATTCCGAGAAAGCAGTCAGAATTCTGAGACTAAAGTCAGAATTCTGACTATTTTCTCGTATTATACTGAAATAAAATTTAAAAATCAATTAACTTTTTAAAATTTTTTCAGTGGCCCTAATCGTCTTCCATATAATCATAAATAAGAACCGGTCACCAGTTTAAATGGAACTCTTCAAGATTGGGAAACATCTTACTGGTTTTTCTAGTTGCTGTGATAATGTAGAAACAATGGAACAGGTTTTATTAGTTGTAGAAAATATGCAAATCAAAAGAACATTATTGAAAACAGAATTACGTTTTAATGGGGAATTGAAGTTTGAGAATGTGGTTGAAAAGCTAAAAGTTTTTAGGGAAAGAAGATTTTTCGTTTTAAAAACAATCCGGAGACATATTAGGATCCACTAGATGGCAGCAGTGTAACATTAATGGATGCAAGCTGCCGTAAAAAACCTAAAGAAGAAGAAGAACTGACCAACCCCAGCGTTTAGTTTCCTAGGCAACGCCAGGGGGAGGGGCCTATTTGCCAGGCGACTAACTCTGCCACATCACAACATCCAGAGATCGATCAGAGGCAGCTTTAAACAGGTACAGTTACGATCAGCAGAGACGGTTTTCTAGAAGGTTTTATAGCTAAACCACCGAATGAAAGCGATTCTAATTTAACAAAGAAGAGCAGTTTGGGATTAGACTTAATCTAGCGTCCTGTTAGCTAGTGTACAGCTAGCTTAGTGAAGCTAACTAGCTGAGAAGTTTGAGCAAAGAGGAACAAAAACCTCTGAAAGGTTTGGCGAAAGCAGCGGTTTCTAAGTGCGGGTTGATTTCTGTGTCCTTGCAGGAAAAGGAAAGTTTATTTTTATAAACCTGCGATCTGAATTAGGAGAATCTGAGGAGAAAGGCTGGATGTAAACAATAATAATGAGATTTTTAGATTATTCCCAGGATCATTAGCTACCTGTTACCTGATTAGCATTGCTAACAGACACTGAGTGTCTTCCTCTCATTAGCAGGATGTTTGTTCTGCAGACATGAAGCAGCTTTAGCAGCTTCACTGCCTCTGATCACAGCTGGGCAGAGTTTCAACTGTTTTCAAAATTTTTAATCTCCAGTTAAAGTAGAAAATACTCCAGAAATGACCAAAGCAAAAATAAAAAGTCTATTTAAGGATTAAATAGTTGTTGGATGACAGCATCTGGTTCAGCTTTAGAGATCCAGAAAGACTTTATCTGTAAGTTCTGGTATTTTAAATACATATAGAATACAAATAAAAGACATAATTACAAATGAACAAATTCAGTCTGTGTCTTTTTCAAGATAAAACCTCTGAAGTTATTCCTTACATGGAGAATGATGTTAGGAGAAGGAGCGTATTTACTGTTTACTGCATATTCAGAGAGAAACCTGGAGTTTAACTCCAGGAGGAGAAGCTAAACTTCACCAGAATATTAAACAAATACAGAAGCCTTAAAAGTATTCATGTTTATTACTCCAGAATAAATCCTGCTGTTTGAAAACAATTTTATACACTGCAAAAAAGATCTAGAAATAGGTAAAACTGTTTTAAATTTAGTGTTTTTCCCCGTAATTTAAGGAGGTAAATAAGATGATTTACCAATGGAATTAATATATTTTACTGTTAAAATAAGATAATTCGATAATATGCATTTGAAATAATAAAAGTGTTGTTTTTCTTCTTTTAAATGTAAACTGTCTTGTTTCATTGGCAAAGTGTCTCACTTACCTCCTCAATTCAAATGCCTGGAGATGACATGATGTGAGTTGTCGCTATAGAAATAAAATGAATAGAATTGACCCACTGGTTAAACTGGTCAAACTTAGAGTAAACTATTAAACATATTCTGTAATGTCCATCCAGCTAGAATAAAAAGCATCTGCATCTTTGTGTTTTCAGAGCCTGTGAGCTGGAGGTTGGTTTCTCTTCCTCCCTCCTGGTTCTGCTGGTGTTACCCGAACAGGCCGGCGGCCATGGCGAAGGACCCTCTGGCAGAGGCAGGCTTTTATTTTGATGAACTCAACAAGCTGCGGGTGCTTGAGCCTGACGTCAGCCAGAAGACTACGGAGCTGAAGGAAGAGTGCAAAGAGTTCGTGGACAGTAAGCTGCTCCTATCTGATTTATTTTCTCCCTTCTTTTAACAGCAACCAAAGCTAACATGATGTTCAAACGTCTGTCTGCAGAAATCGGCCAGTTTCAAAAGATTGTCGGCGGTCTGATAGAAATGGTTGATGAACTGGCAAAAGAAGCAGAAACTGAGAAAATGAAGGTGAGGTGAAATAGAAGAGTCGGGGTCATAATCTTTACCACATTTTGCAGGGATTTTTGAACAACGCAAAGCGACGCATCAGTGTGGAGCGGGAGGATCAATGCTTACACAAATCAAGACCTTCAAAAGTGTTAGCATTTGCATTTATTTCCATCTCTGATCCCGCTAAATCCAAACCAACACGATCAGCTGTCACCAAACTCTGGGATAGAGAAGCTAGAATCAAATGAAACCAAAGTGGGCGATTTGTTTCTAATCATCTCAGTAAAGCCATTTGGTTTTAAAGGAAAAGTCCAGTCAGCCAGGAATAATCAATGGATCGTTATTTATACCTAAAACTAATACATCTGCAGTGATTTAATGAATGTAGCGTCAATCAGTAAAAAAATAAAAACCATCTTTGCCCAAATATAGTAGCCCCTCCCTCCTGCCATCTTCCAGCAGTGACGTCACGGTGCGGTAAGCCTAGCGCCATTCTCCCCGCTTTCCAAGCTAAATCAATGGGAACTACTAGACACATCTGCAATCAACAACAATTATTGAAGATTTCCAGAAGATTTTTCAGAAGTTTGAATTCTGAATATGAGCGACTTTTCCTTTAATGAATTTTATGTCGGGGTATCGGCTTCAAAACGATTTAGGTGTTTGTGAAACATCCTAAAACCCACAGTTGATTTTCCTGCCACTATAATAATTTTCTGCTCTGTGAAATACCGTTGGATGTTTCTGCGTGACAAAATGTGGAACAATTTTTCCCTGATGACATTTACGATTAAAGTGAGATAATTATTCCTTTCTAATCCACTTTCAGGCAATCGGAGCCAGAAATCTGCTGAAGTCGGTGGCAAAACAAAGAGAAGCTCAGCAGCAGCAGCTTCAGGCGCTAATAGCAGAAAAGAAAATGCAGCTTGAGAGGTAAGAGAGCAACAGAAACTGTGATTAGTTCTGATGTGGCGCTAAAATGACGTCAGTTTTTCTTTGTTTTGTCCCACTTAAATGTTTCAGATTAAAAGGATTTGACTATAAGTCAAAGATAACCTGATCATAAAAAAAAGGAAGGAAAAATCCTCCAATGGTTAATTTTCACCTTTTCTACAGATTATTTGTTATTTTATTTATTTCTCTTTCGAAATGGCGTTTTCCAGATCACATTCCCGTCACTTCCGGGGGGCGGGCCTTGAAGACGCATCTCTATTGGTCTGCTAAACGTAGTGACATTTCTATTGGTGCAGAGCGAGGGTTTTTACTGGGCCTGAAGTGAAGAAAATGTGATCTGGAAAAGAGAAAAAGAAGTTTTGAAAAAATAAAATGAAAAATAAAAGTTACACCATTTCTTTGATTAATAAAAAAATATTTCTGGATTATATTTCTTTAAAAAAAAATCAATTTCCAAAACTTATTTCTGTTAAATAATGGAACAAAATTCCCTCCATATATAAAACACCCCAAACATCTTCACACCTACGCTGCAAAAACTATCTAGAAATAAGCAAACATTTCATAAATTAAATGTATCTACCCTTAATTCAGAATAGAATTCAACTTTATTGTCATTATTCTTTCACAAGGTCAAAGCAGCATAATGTAGTTTGCATCTATCCAGAAATGCTACAGGTGTGCTATAATTTAAGTAAATAAGATGATTTGCCAATGAAATGAGTATTTTTACTGTTAAAATAAGATGATTAGATAATATCCGCTCAAAATACGACAATGCAAATGTTTTTTCTTTTTTCTTTTAAATGTAAATAGTCTTGTTCCATTAGAAAAGTGTCTCACATTCCTCCTCAATTCAAGAAAAATGACTTATTTACAATTGCAGTCTGTTATTTTAAAGTTGTAGG
>NW_015150782.1:877521-879554 GCF_000732505.1 Cyprinodon variegatus
ATCAGATATACCTTATAACAGAGGGCAGAAGACTACATATCGCATAGTAATAAATTATTAATATCAAAATTCTATTTCTGTTTTTTCTTTTTACATATTTTGTTAAAAGGCCAAATAAGGACTTCAAACCAAAAAAAAAGTAATTTTCTGTTTTGTTTCATTCTTGGATCGGGCTTTAAAGGGTTAAATTAAAATCCTTCTGGCATAAACACGTATATAATATGTACTTCTTATCAGACGATATTGTTCCAAAAGTTAGAAAATGTCTACTTAAAAAAAAATCCTGTCTTAAAATCTGTGTTTTTTTATCTCATGCAGGCCAGTTAGTTCTACGTCAGACTGAACAGCTAAATTCAGCTAATCATATATCAACGGAAATAAAGAAAATAAAGGTTTTGGTTTTAGGATAGATACTAACATCTTGAAGAATGTTGGATGAGCAGCTACATAAGAAGATTGATTAAAGGGTTTAAAAGTTGAAGTAATGTGAAATATGGACAGAAAATTAATACAGAAACAAGCGAAACTTGGTGAAGTGTTAGAAATGAGCAGAGAAAAAGCTTGATTGCCTTCCTGAAAATAGAGGAATCAGAGAGAAGCAAATAGCAGAAACAGGCTGATTATAAACGAGAAAAAAAAAAAACTCTTAAGTTTAGAAATGCAACACGTTCCACATGCAACACTATATGAGCTAATATGCGTGTAGACTGAGAGGACAGGACAGAAAACCATATGAATAACACTATAATAGATACAACCCAGCTGCACTGTTAAATTCCTTCAATATGGCGCCAGAAGGACCTGAAGACGTTTCACACCAAGTTTCATTAAAAGGCTTGGGAGACGCGTCCATTTTAAAACATGTTAAGCCACAGCCTCCCTTTTCAACCCTTGGTATATTCTTGCCTTATATGCAGGCGGGGGGAAGCATACCGTCACCGGGTCGGGTTGGTTTGGGTTGCCCCACGCCCCCCCCACCCGTCCTCCTTTTCTGAAAATGTAAAATTTGAAAAAAACTTTGTGTTAAACTCTGTGTAATATAATCAAAAACCATAATAGATACAGAAATAATGTTTAGACCTTGGAAATCAGCAGGCTTTCATTAACCCTGTAATGCCAAATGTATCATATTTGATACATACGGTTTCTCAAATGTTTTGCGTCTGACACCTTTTGCATAATTTAATGGTAAAAACTTTGCTCAAAATCCTATTGTACACAATCAGATATACCTGATAACAGAGGGCAGAAGACTACACATCGCATAGTAATAAATTATTAATATCAAAAATGTATTTCTGTTTTTTCTTTTTACTTATTTTATTAGAAGGGCAAATAAGGACTTCAAACCAAAAAAAAAAAAGTAATTTTCTATTTTGTTCGGGCTTTAAAGGGTTAACAAATCTGCCAACTTTCATGTTTATGTTTCTTTCCATAACGTAACTATATAAACTTAACAGAACCTCAGTGGAACACGACTTTGTTTTATTCAGCATATTTTCCAGAACACAGTGAGATCAATGCGCTGATACCATATTCAGTGTTCTTCCACATCAATCACAAAATAGTACCATTAAACGATGTATTGTTTTATCACATACATAAGACGACCAAAAACCGTGTTCCCATGGCGACGATGTAAAAATGTGGAATGTTTTGAAAGATTTCAGTCGGAGGCTTTTTATCAGAATCAATGTTTTTAATGTCAAACAAGTCAGTTAAACAGCGTAACCATAAATGATATTAAAAGAAGTGCTTCAGTGTGAGAGCTTGAAGGGTCTGAGGATGTTCTATACCAAGTGTCTTGTTTGTACATCAAACTGTTAAGAAATGGTGGCGATACGAAAATATGTGCCGGCTGTAATTTTTGGAAAATCTCCAATTGGATTTCTATTAAACACCCACCTTGTTTTGGGAAATTCTCACCTATTTTGCATAGTCAAATGGAAGCAAATAACTTAGGAAATGACATGTGCAGTACATTATTTGAAAGCTAACAGCCTTTAGTTTCTGAATATGTAAATTAAAATTGT
>NW_015150782.1:882252-886120 GCF_000732505.1 Cyprinodon variegatus
CATCGCTGTTATTCTAGTAATTAAGATCCAAACGGTTCTGCTTGAAAACTGTAGCAGAAATACAACTCAACCATTTTCCTCATTCATGTCATTTTCATCATGGTTGAAATAAAGATTTTTAAAACTTTCACCATGTAATGTTTTAAAGAATCCATAAAAATCTTTCACCTATTTGGAAAGCAGATTATTTTTTTTTTAGCTATTATTAACGCAGTAAAGCTGTAAATAACAGAGTGCGCTCCTTTAGATAGCCCACACTGCAGAACCACCTAGAAATAATAATAAGTATAAATGTCCTAAATTAAGTGGATTTCCCCTTAATTTAAGCAGGTAAATAAGATGATCTGCCAATGAAATGAGTATTTTTACTGTTAAATAAGATAATATGCACTTCAATCAAGACAATGCAATTGTATTTTTATTTTAAATGTTTTATTTTTATTTTAAAATGATCTTTTTCCATTGGCAAAGTGTTTTACCTCCTCAATAAATAAATAAATCACTTAATAAAAAAAAAAAGACTTATTAGATTTACATTTTTTACAGAGTATTAATAGCTACAGAATACTGCCACCTGCTGGACATTTAAAATCACTACAGACTGACTGATCTGATGACCAATGATGTGATTTAATCTATTGTTTGCTATGATGAATTATTTCATATCTTTGTTTAAATTGAAAAAATGTTTGATATTTTAGAAGCAAAGAGGGAAAATTTAAGGGAAGAAGTGAATAAGGATGTTTGGAATTTATTTATTTAAAATAATAACTAGAACAGCAAACAGAGTCAATTTGAATTCAGATAAGTTGACTGATAACTGAGAGGAGCAGGATGACATCACCAGAAAATTAAAATGCATATGAGATGCAAATGTTTCCACTCAGCTGAAACCTTCAGGCGGCTCCATATTTCCTGATTAAATTGATGAGAAAACAACAAATATCAGAGATAATCTTAGCAGATGTGGTTAGAAACCCCGTCCTGTGCGTCAGTCAGCTCGTGTATCGGCCACCTGACTTTCTGGAAACGCTAAACGCACCGACGCCGGGTTTAGCTGTTAGAGCCGGACGCGTGCGGCGGCGCATCAGTGCTGCTGGACCCATCGCTGTGGTGGACTGAGCTGGGTCCTTAACCTGGACCAGTCCAAACACCACAGACGTCACAGAGCTGAAATAATTAACATCCGGCTTCATGACTCACATGGTTTATTGGAAACAAAGCAGCAATATTTACACGCTGTCCTGCTGTGAGATGGAGCCTACTTCTTCTTGGTATACTGCAAATAAACAAATAGGACTTTAAAACAAAGAGGTTTAAAAAACAAACAAACAAGACGATGGTTTTCTGTGAGTCTCTTACTTTGTCTAAAATCCACTCGGCATCTTTGACGGCCCTCTGGATCATCATCTGGATCCTCTCAGGGTCGTCTTCATCCGAGTGGCTGTTGTAACCCTGGAAGCAAACAGAGGAGACAGAATTATTCTGCTGATGACCACTGATCAGCTAGAAGCTTCTGGGCCAAAGAAATGTCAAACACTGAGAAGAAGAGAGTGAAAAATATTCAGAAAAGCTGGAAAAATCCACCCTGACCAACAGGCACCACCCACAGAGCTATGCCGGGCTTCCTTCTCCACATCTTCAGCCCTGATCTGTCTGCTGGGCTCCTTGGTCTCTGTGATGCTGATTGTTCTGCTTTAGATCAAGATGCAGAATAACTGCACTGCAAAAAAACAGCTAGAAATAAGTCAAAGTTTTTTTTAAAGTTAGTGTATTTACCTTTAATTTGAGCAGATAAATAAGATGATTTGCCAATATATGTCTGCTTCTGTCTCCTTGAACCCCAGTGGGCCTCAGCAGATGGCCGCTCACACTGAGCCTGGTTCTGCTGGAGGTTTCTTCCTGTTCAAAGGGAGTTTTTCCTCTCCACTGTCGCTACAAGCATGCTTAGTGTGAGGGATTGCTGAAGAGTCAATGAGTCGATGCAATCAGCTGGTTTTCCTTAGATAGAAAACTTTGAATCAATCTGACTGGATGATCTGGTGAACTGGAAAGTGACCTGAGATGACATGATGTGAATTGGAGCTATAGAAATAAACTGAATAGAATAGAATGAGTATATTTACTCTTAAAATAAGACATGCACTTGAAATAGGACAATGTATTTTCTTTTCTTATTTGAAATGTAAAGTTTCTAGTGGTCAGTGTGCTAGGTGGAAATGTTATTTAGGCACAGTGGTTCCAAAAGTGCAAAAATGCTTTTTTCCCCTCATAAAAACGGAATCTGGTCAGATAAATATTAAATTCAAATATTATAAATTCACATCATGTCATGTTGTCCATTTCTATAAATAGATAAACATGAGCAGGGGGCAGTTGGGCTCTGTACCGGGCCCGGTACAGGGCCAATGGAACAAAATCATTTACATTTAAAATAGTAAAAACAATGGCATTGACTTATTTCAAATGCATATTATCTAATTATCTTATTTTAAGAGTAAAAATACCCATTTCATTGGCAGATCATCCTATTTACCTGCACAAATTAAGGCGAAATCCACTTAATTTAGGACATTTTTACTTATTTCTAGATGTTTTTTCCAGTGCAGATTAAAGTACAAACAGCTGGACTCTATTTGCTTTTCAGACATCTGGATCTTATCAGCTTCTAAAACTCGGGATTCAGTTTTCTTTAAGGATAACAGAGTAAAGGGGCTCAAACCAGATAAAAAACAGGCTGTAAACACAATGAGCTACTTTAAGCTGCTCTGTCACATAAGAACCCAATAAAATTCAGAAATCTGCCAGAGTGAATGAAATGCTCGGCTGAGTCAGCCTGATCCACCTGGCCTGAAGCCGCCCGGCGCTCACCTGTCGTATGGCGTGTCGATAGTGCTGCTGCATGGCGGTGGACGGGAGCTGCCTGCAGCATCTCAGCAGGTATCGATAGAGCTGCAGCGGCGTTTGGATCAGCTCCACTGAGCGTGGCGCCATTTCTGCTACCAGTAGAGGAGAGCGCTGCAGACATCATTAACGAGGAAACTGTCAGAGGAAAGAGTTTCTATGTTTTCTAGATTTTAGACCAAGCTAATCGGGAAGAACCACCGGTTCTATCGGATGGAGCTCTTTAAGGTCTGCACTTTAAAAATTACTTAATTCAAATTGACATTTCTTCTAATCAGGCTGCAAGTTTGCTGATGAAATCTAAATGTTTAGATGTTTTTTTCTTTTTTTTTTTAAAGCAAACAAACCAACAGATTCATTAGATTTTTTTTACTGAACTAAACTATCAGGAGCCTTAAATAAAAAATAGCACAAATTTCTACTCTATTAAAAACGTAAAGTAAAAATAAAGTAAAAGTAATAATAAATCATATAAAATAGATAAATTAACATACTGACCACTGGGTTAACATAATGTTAATTATTTAACAGTAGTTTGGTTTAACAGCTCATCTACATCCTGCCCATAATAGAACCAACATTTAAAGACCTCTTTATCATTTTATCTCCATGTTGTTTAGTTCAGGTGAAAATTTTAAAAAGCAACAAACTAATTTTCTGCAGAGTTCGAATTAAATAAACTGGAAGATGTGAAAATGAGAGATTCTAGATTTTAGAAACAGTTTGATTGCTGCAGTTTAAATGTTCTGATCAGGGTCAGTCAGTCAGTCAGTCAGTCAGTCAGTTTAGATGCAGGGTCAGTCAGTCAGTCAGTCAGTCAGTCAGTTTAGATGCAGGGTCAGTCAGTCAGTCAGTCAGTCAGTCAGTATAGATGCAGGGTCAGTCAGTCAGTCAGTATAGATGCAGGGTCAGTCAGTCAGTCAGTCAGTCAGTCAGTATAGATGCAGGGTCAGTCAGTCAGTTT
>NW_015150782.1:890726-892500 GCF_000732505.1 Cyprinodon variegatus
ACTGCAGTATCTATACTTCTACTGAAGTAACTAATGTGTGAACTTTTGACACCACGGTATAAAATCATCTAAAAGTTCTTTCTTCTTCCCACTGTTTCTAATCTAATGCTTCTTGTAGTGTTTTATGATGGTTGGCAAACTAATTAAAGTGTATTACCGCCACCAGCTGATAGGAACTTAAACAAGGAAACAGGAAAAAAGAATCACCTCGGAAAAAAAAAAGAAAATGTAATATTTTTCCGAACTGTTTAATTTAACCCAACATAATGAATACTTAATGAAATTCATCTAATTTATCTTGAAGTTATCGTCTCTCTGCTGGTTTCTGATGGTCCTACTGGTTTTCCCATCAGGCTTTCAATCATTTCCAGTTTTAATCTCTCACTTCAAGTTACTTTTCTGCAGCTTTCACTATTATTTTAAATTTAGTGGTTTTCTTTGTTTTCTGAGCTCTGCAACTGATCGCTTCTACAATGAAAGGTAGAAAATCCTCTCTTATTTTTTTTACAATCAGTGAGTCTTCTGCAGAGCTGTGACGCTGCTCCACAGGTTTTGTAATCTGCTGAACTGTTGGTTTGGGTCTTTCTGATGGAATTAGAATCTTTTTGCAGCTTCAGCAGAATTTATCCGAGCTCTAATTTCACTTTTCTGATCCATTCAGATGTTTTTCTCACTGCACATCCTCAGTATGCAGCAGTCTGTTCTCCACCACAGTTACAGTATTTCATTTTTCCTTCTATCCCACATTTTCCATGTTTATGTTCTCTTTAGCAGACCTTCCACATCTCTGTTTCCGTTACATCCAGCTGATATATGTCCAAATCTTTGGCATTTCAGACATCTGGTGGAGGATTGGACATTTTTACATTGTAGCTCAGATAACCAATAAAAACCTAACTGGTTAATTTCTCTTCCTCAAATTTGATCAACACATATAAACTGTCACACCTTTCTCCATTTATTGTTGTTTTTAACCATTATATTTTCTAAAATCTCTTTATCAGTTACTTTCAGAGGAATTCGTCCAATCCCTCCCCTGCTCATCATTTTGTTCTCCACCAATTTGCATTGAACTCTTTTCCCTCCATCTTGTTGATCCGTCTGGCTTTGCCTTGCTGAGACCGTCTCTGCAGTTTATTAGCTGGTCTCCACTATACAGAATTCAGGCATTTCTGACTTGTCCTACTAGTTTGTTTATCATTTTTGTGAACTGCACTAGATTCCAATCTGCAAGAGTCTCCCTGATTAACTAGTTTGAAAACTACTTTGTAATCATTTTATTTTTCTGTAGAATTTCTAGATTGTTCATCACTTGATTGGACCGAGGACATTTCTCTACAAGCGACTTAGAAACACGAGTGCTCTCACTCACCAGAAATGACCTGGGTTCAAAGGTCACCTTCTTTCTTCTCTTCTTCTTCCTCTTAATTATTTTAATGGCGGTTGGCAAACAACTATTTGTTGCATTTGGTGCATGCAAAAAAAAAAAAACCTACACTACCGTTCAAAAGTTTGGGGTCACATTGAAATGTCCTTATTTTTGAAGGAAAAGCTCTGTACTTTAAAATGAAGACAACTTTAAACTAGTCTTAACTTTAAAGAAATACACTCTATACATTGCTAATGTGGTAAATGACTATTCTAGCTGCAAATGTCTGGTTTTTGGTGCAATATCTACATAGTGTATAGAGGCCCATTTCCAGCAACTATCACTCCAGTGTTCTAATGGTACAATGTGTTTGCTCATTGGCTCAGAAGGCTAATTGATGTTTAG
>NW_015150782.1:894829-895930 GCF_000732505.1 Cyprinodon variegatus
AAAATATCTGGATGATTTTCTGAATGATTTCTTAGTGAACGGATCAATGATGAAAGTGAATCTGAACATATAACAGCTCTTAGTGGTCTCATTTCTTCGATCATTTCTGCAGTATAAACAGATAATCATTCATTCAATTTATTCCCTATACGAAGTTTAAACTCTGGTATAAATACAGCTGCTGTTTGTTCTATCTTTGAGGTCTTCAACAGGGGGTCAGCGACTCCTAGGGGGTCCACGGAGGTACTGCATGGGGGTCGCAAAAGTTTTGGTTGATTAGACTTTCTTTTATTTTCCCCCCTACCGTTTTTTTCCACTAATCCAAATGTCTTTAAATCCACATTAACATGACTTCTTTAACATTAACTTCTTTTATTTTTTATTGTGGATGGCAACCAACTTAAGGTGCATTTACCGCCACCTACCAGACTGGAGTGATGTCATCAATGATGTCAGAGAGAAGCTAATAATATATACCTCAATGGAACACACTAATCTGCAAATTTATATCCATACACGCTCACATATAAATAATTTTATGCACATGCATACGGAAGAGGATTAGGCCCACTGGAAAAAAAAAAAAGTTAACTGATTTTTACATTTTATTTCAGTATTCAATTCTGACTTTAATCACAGAATTCTGACAGCCAAAAAACATGTTAGCATCCATTCGTAGCCATGTCTGTTTTAGAGACTAGCGCTCTTGTTTTATTCACCTTCTGCTCTTCCATTAATGAAATAGCATCAGCAGGGACCCTCAGGGACGGAAGAAGTCGCCTAATTCCACCAATGTGTTACTGACCCTCCCAGAAAACTCACATCTTTTGTCAGTGAAGCTGAGTGCTCCACATCTCTGCCCTCATGATGCACATCTACATTAAGCTCCACAACTATGAGTTATACTAAATACTAAATTGAAATGTTATTTAAAAATCAGTTAAAAAAATCAGTTCAGTGGCCCTAATTCTCTGCCGTACATGCATACACACACTTACATACATATACATCATTTAAGTGTGATTGAATAATACAGTGTTTTAAAAAAATCTAATTAATTGATTTCTAACAGAATTGGATTTACTTCCCAAAAGATTTACC
>NW_015150783.1:0-91455 GCF_000732505.1 Cyprinodon variegatus
TATTTAAGTTCCTTTCAAGTTACTTTTAGATCCTAATGTTTCTCCTTTGTTATTCTTTGCTGTCCCAGAGTGTCCATTCCTTTTTTCCTTTCCTTTCCCCTTAGATCCTTTTAGTTACTTCTGCCTACACCTGCCCCCTATCAGCAAATTAGTCCTCCCATAGTTTCTGTCTCCCATATATACACCTCCTGTTCAGTTACTCATTGCTGGATCCTCGTCATTCTTTAGGTTTATTCCTCACTAGTGCCTCCTAGTTTTTGGTTCTTGAGTTTTCTTGTCGATCGGTTTTGGACTAAGAAATTTGTATTTGTACTTCTTTAAATTTTGCAAGTAATAATTTCTGCCTCTTCTACTCTGCATTTGGGTCAACTACAACATCCACCAACCCTGACATCTGTAATAGCTAAATAGTTATTTACATCGCTGTATATGAAGTTAAGAATTAGCATGAAAGACTGTTTAGGGTTTGAAAAAATAACCAGAGAATTTGTCTAAAAAATGCAAAGTTCTTTTAAATTGTCTCCCTGATCTTTTTAAACTGTGGTATTTACAACCCAAATTTTAACCAGGCTTGGTTTATAGAATGAGCTAAGAAGTTTGGAATCACTTTAGAAGAACTTTTTAGACTAAAGCTGTCATCTTCATTTAATGGAGGAATAATAAATGAAGCACCTAAAAGGACAAAAACATTTTTATCCTAAATGAAACTCTTTGCTACACACAGATTATTCCACAGTGCCAAACTTTTTCTTTTTTTTTAAGTATTAGGAGCAATAAAAAAGACTCCCTGACAGCAGATACGACTCCTGCATAAATGCAAAGCAGACATGGATGTCTGGCTGATAAAAACAAATCCAGCTGTTTTTGTGCATTAAACCTGCAGGTTGTTGAAAGACAACCTGCTTTGGATTTGCTTGAGTTCCAAGGTTTACTACACACAGGAAGATCCCAGTAAATAACAGGGTCTTAAAACCCCTTACTTAAATTTGCACAGCTAGTGTCAAATAGAAACATTGCCAATGCAAGATAACAATTGGAAATAAAAATACAGTATGGAGCACTAAAACATTCAAAGGTATGAGTGAAGAAATAAAAATCATTTTATTGGGTCAGGTGGATTCCAGAAACTAATTATCCATCTCTCTGACACATAGTCACAGATGTGAAATGTCTCAAAGCAGTGGCAGAGTGCCACAATCAACATGATGACTCCCAGGTTTGGTGAAGGATTAATGAAACAAATATATAATACGCATATTGCAGCACAATGCAATAATTGGCAGCACAATTAAACTGCATAACTGTATGCCCATTTTTAAACTCTAAACAGAGTTAATACTAAACTCTCTATTTGAATCAAAGTTTGTATGAAACATTTATCAACCTGACAATAAAGAGTGCAACTAAAGCTACACAATATATTAAACTAAAGCCATTTTTTTTCAATATAAATGTGTCTAGTACTCAACTACCAAACACACAATTATTGCACTGGCAAAGGAAAGCTTTGATGGAATGTTTATCCAAGCTATATTTTAGGTTTTATGCATTAAACCTCTGTTTTCTAAAAGCATATTTCTTTTTCTTATAATAGGAGCTTCAATTGTCCCTTAAGTCCATATCTTATGTAGAGTGGGGAAAAGACATATCTCAGCAGCCACTGATTGTTCAAGTGCTCTTATTTAGAAAGGTAAGAGATCCGTAATTTTCTTCAAAGGTACACTTCAACTATGACAGAAAAAAAATGAGAAATAAAAAAAATCCAGGATATCACATTGCGTGTAATTTAAAGAACTGATTTGCCAATCACAGTGGAGAACAGCTAATTGGCCAAAAACAAGCAAGATGTCTGGCCCTTTCAAGATGTTCTAACCTTTCTTTTTAAGAAGCTCTTCTGTCCTCCTATCATTACCTCTGCTAATAGCACCTGTTTGAACTTGTTATCTATCTATAACAGTGAACCTAAATTTTGCCAGAAAGCATATTGATGAGCCACAAGGGGATTGTGAGAATGGAATATGGTAAACTGAAGCTGAAATAAGACTTTTGGCACAAACCCAGCTGTGTTGTGTCCCAAGAACCCCATACCTACTGTGAAGCATTGGGGCGGAAACATTATGCTTTGGGGGAGTTTTTTTTTTTCTGAAAAGCAGACAGGAAGACTGATCTGTGTTGAACCAACAATGTAAATTTTCACTCTTCCAAAAAATAATTTCATAACTTTTGTTATTATACGTCAACTAACAACTAGTTGAATGAAATCTTTCTCATGTCTCAATGGAGTCTGTATCTCTTTCACCAACACTAAGCAACTTTGAGCAGGGTGGCAGTAAGCCTACCTAACAAAACAGCTACAAATGTGCAGGCTGATTTATGGCATATTTCACTTCCCCCTTTCCCCATTCGTTATAAAGATGGAAGTAGATGCAACTAACTTTCCCCGAGAGACCATATATATTAATGGAAACTGTGCAGGGTTGATATTTAGACAATGCAGAACCTTCCTTCTGGGATCTATATGTGTGTTTACTGTGAAAACATAACATTATATTAATCTATTTCAAGGTTGTCCTCAAGACCTGTCAGCTTTGGTCAATATTCACTCTCCCTAGTGGACAAAGATTGTATTGCTTTGCTGCAAGGAAGACCCCATTTCCCATGAGGAACAGCATGTTAGACCATAGCATTGTAAAAACCTGCCACTGCATTTCTGTTTCCAGTGCCTTTATAAAAGGTATAAATTGATGTGGTAATTAATCTACTTCTGGCTAAAAAACATCTTAAGATGATGTTGAATATAAGTCATAAAATGTTACAAAACTGTGTTACTGCACTGCTACTGTTGCCGCCTCCTCATTGACAAAGCAACAAGGAAATGGCTTATAAATTCAAATGAATACATCATATTATATCACAATGTTATGTTCCCGTTACATTGTGCAGCAGTCAAACTCTGTATGCTGACAAGAGCGTGCTTGCAAGGATATGCATAAAATCCCAGTGGAGAAGTGATTGAAACTTTAAAGACAGCTTGTAGCTCTTTCCTTTAAGAAGCTGTAGAATATCAAAAAAACATGCTTATGGGAGTGGTGTTTGGATCAAACCAGATGTGGATTTGCTGCTGCTAATTTGTGGACTGCAGATGGTTCCAAATCTCTTGGGAGATAAAGACATCTATTTATATATAAAATAATGAAAATATCCCCATTAACACGATGCAAGCTTGTAAGAATCTCTTAAACATACAATTTCCTGACAAATATAGCTTAAACCATAAAAAGATAGCTTTTTACTGCTCTTATATCTCGTTGTTTTAAATATATTGTGCTCTTTTTTTTATTGAAACTAAAAAAAGAAAACAAAACACACATCAGGAGGAAACTTTAAGCCTCATAGCTATTTTTCTGCACATCTGACAGCTTTTTACAGAAAAAAGGTGTGGTCCAGTCAAACTGTTAACCACGCTAGTGTTTGATCCAGATCTTAAAACACAAGAATAGCAGCATGCCAATGAAGACTACCAAGCCAATTATCTGCATACCAGAAAAAAATCTGAGAGAGTATATTTAATCGAATAAAGATGTACTTTCCGTCATATATAGGTTGGAATTCTAAAGGAAGATCTTGGTAAAATACAGATAATGTCTTATTAAATATATGAAATTGACTTAAAGGTATAGTGGACGATCTTTTATTTCCGGGTGGATCATCTAAATGAGTAGTCCTCCTAATTGGTGATATGTTTACGTAAGGCATGCACACTTTCATCCGCATACGTGTGGTGAGCTTTGGTTTCAGTCATTGAAGCTCACCTTTCTCACCACGGTTCTTTGAAAATGGTAGAGAAAAAGTGTGTACGAATTGTATGAGAACAGAAGAAATCTGTGATCATCTGTCCAAACAGTCATTTAACTGAGTTTGCTATAAAGTCCACTATATAGTCCCTGCTGTATGTGGACACAGTACATTTGTATGAGCTATGAGAACAGCGCATTTTAAACAGGGTGTGTACGAGGACAAATGGGCTTGTGCATTCTCTTAAATTAGCTTTTTTTCTTTTTTTTAAGTTCCAGAGGGCGTAAAGTGGAAAGATTAAAAAAAAAAAAAATCTCCACAATACCTTTAATCAGATGCATTCTTTTTTTAAACAGACATTTGTTTTTTTTAAATGTCAAACCTATGCAGGACATATGCATCTTTACAAGGTTGTTTCTGATTGGACATCCAACTGGACACAAAAGGAGGTAGATAATTCATTCCTAGTTCGGGTGTATTTAATCTTTAAATGTGTTTATCTTGATTAGTATCCTTATATTTCTTGTTAAGGAGTGTCTGAAATAAAACCATAGAGTATTTGTCTTAAGTTAACCCATTAAATTAACAATGTTATTCCAGAAGGAACAGCACAACCCTACTTAAAGTGACCACCAGGCTCATCCAACTTCCCAGTTATCCAGCTGGAGAGACATAAGTCCAGACATGCAGATCCCCACACTCTCAATCTGGGTTGTTGAAGGTAAAACAGCCTGCTTCAGACCCATATTAAGGCTTTCTTGTCTTTTTACTATGTCTGCATACATTGGCTATTCAGTTTCTCTGTTACTTTCAATTCCTGATTCTTAAACACTCAGTTATGTATTAGAGTAAAAAAATTATGTCATAATATCTCTCTATGCTTTGATTTTTCACAACTAATTATTTATCTGGTGGATATACAAGAATTAATATTGTTCTGTTCTGTTAGTTTTAGTTAGTTTTCTAAATGTGTTTATTTTTTTGTATGTGTATGCTGTACTGAGTCAATATTGGCTGATTGACTGATTTGGTTCTTGATTTTAGAGATAAAAAATTTATTTAATCAATTTGTTTTATTTTTTTATTGGTGTTTTCCAGTTTTTCAGAAATAGCTATGTGCTATTTAATAGATAGCTACCTTTCAAGAAGATCTAAATAATTGAGACATCGTGTAGAGATGTCAACTCAGGTCAAGCAGCAGTAAACGTCACCTAATTTATTGTGTGTTTGCAGAGTTTTAATGGGCTGAGATCAGATTTTGGATCAACATTAATAGGAGCACACAAACCAAAACAAGTCTGCATGTATAAATACTCCAGAATAATGTGCTACTCATTGACTGCGTGAGGCTGAGCTTCACTCCATATAATCCCTGGGTGAATGGTGCACTATGTGCCAGGCATTCTTCTTTGGCTTTCCATGGCTTTACGGGGATTAGACCCCGCTTACTTCCCGGGAGGCCTGCAGGGTGGGATCAAAGCCGGGTGAAGTTTTTTGAGCTCAGGGCAGACGACTGGCAAACCTGGGGTCTGTTCTCAGGTAGAAACACACTGAAACCTAACACCCCTGTCATTATGTGAGAGTGATGCAGGCCGTGTGCACGTGGTTGGAGGTTAAAGTTGCATTAGTCCATCTGTGTGCTAACTGGCACTGCACTGATTGATGTAGGAGGAAAAATGTAAACCAAAGCAGTAAAGCCGATATGCTGTGCCTTGGCTCAGTGGGGTTACAAAAACACATATGAAAGATATTATTTCTTTCTTCCAGGTTTTTCTACAGTAGTATCCTTAGACCATTTCATATTTTATTTCACGCACATGAATTTTAAAAGATTTTTTATTTTATAGACCAGCGATTATACACTAGTGGTGTATAATCGCTGACTGGAAATAAAAGGTTACAGAGTTTTCATCCATCCATCCATTTTCTGACACGCTTTATCCCAAGCGGGGTCACGAGGGGTGCTGGTGCCTATCTCCAGCTGTCTACGAGTTTTCAATGCTTTTTTTTTCAACAAAATATGTGAAAGAAATATGTTGCATCTTTTTATTTGGCCATTCTAAATTATTACTGTAGAGCTTTCTTTCAGTTACAGCATCAAGACGTTTGTTGTGTGTTTGACTAAAAGATTTTGTGCTATTTTTTTTCCAAAATATCTCAAGCTCAGTCAGAGTGGATTAGGAGAATAAATAATAAAGAAAAGCATCCACACAGCATGATACTTCAAACATTATGCTTTTAAGTTCAAATTACACATATTTTCTGTTTTGCTAACAAAGTAAAGGAACATAAATATAAATGTCTCGCTTTTGTTATTTGTAAATGATTATAAAAAATAAATCCTAACCATTTTTTAGTCTTCACAGTTTTGATGTTGGTCTACTGTCACATTGCAAACTGTTCAAAGGGGAAGAATATTTTCAGCAAGGAGATGTATGGAAAGCTTTTATGATAAAAACAAATAAAATACCATTTTTTTCAGCTCAATGATTTATATCCAGACATTTTTCTCAAATAAAAACAAGAAGAGGGAATTTGTTGTGTTTGTTTGTCAAGAATGCTGTTATGAAAACAGCTCCAAGTGGGACTATCATTCAGAGAAACATTAAAAGGCGCAGGATAAAACAACAGGAATTAAAAAGACTAAAATCAGAAAGGCCCTCAGGCAAAACTATAAATAAACCGCCTTTATCCTCAAACATGTTAAAGTATTAAAAAGGATTTATTGTGTCTGCACGCGTGGAGTATTCTGAGACTAAACCCATAGCAGGAGCAGATATGCAGTGGACCAAAAGATGAGACTAATTACAGCATGTTGGAATTTTAAAAGCATATCTATTTATAGCTGAACCTATCAGCGGCATCTCAATCATGATGACAAACAGCACCATGAGGCATGTTTTAGTAACTCCCAGGAAGCAACAACAAAAAGGAAAATAAAAAATGTCCTTCAGAAGACCTGAGCCACATCAGACAAACATAATCACAGCCTGGTAAACAAGAAAAGAAAACAAGTTGATTTGGAGTTGTATCTTGCTGTATCCCTGCTCTTTGTTCCACCAGTGCAAAGTGGAGGTTTAGTACCCATTAAGGCTGTCTGTTCACCTCATGAACCACGTCTTACAGGTGTCTCTTTGCATCTGCAAGCTCTCTCTCCCTCCACTCTGTCTGGCGTGAGACCCTCCTATCAAAACACAGCCACAAATTCTCAGATCTGGGCAGTGTTAACTCCCAACATGTGGTCTGTTTTATGTCTGCTTCCTCTTGACAGATGCAAATAAAATGGGCCCTCATGCACACACATCGGGGGCTATGGTTTGTTTGCATTTCGCACCACTGGAGATAAGTGTACATGCTTTGTGTGCTCTACAAAGCATTGATAAGCTAAAGAGGACCATCCTGAGCTGAGTGCTACAGATGACAAAAACAAAGACACATGAGACGGCTGATGTTTTTCTGTAATTGACCTAAAAAGCAGCATAAAACAGGATGGATGACTGGTGTGTGTTTCAAAAAAGGTTCTCTGATCTGTTCATAAAACACATAGTATATACAAAAAAATACTATATATTAGTGCTACAACTAATGATTATTTTGCTTATCAATTAACCTGTCTATTATTTTTCCCGTTAATATCAATAAATAATCGGATAGCCAAAGAAGTTTTTTTTATGAAATTAAGCCTGGTGAATCAAAAACTTTTCCATTTGAGGAGTTCTGGATAGAGCATGTTGACAGAGAAAATGTTTTTATATGTTAAATGCAAAATGTTTGTATATTTTATTACAACTTTGGTATAGTTACTGCTTTAAATAGGTTGATCTGTCAGCTATAGGCATGTTTTACAGTGTCTATACTCCAGTTAACAATTAATCGATTTCTGAATTAGTTGATGAATATTTCATTAACCGATTAATTGTTTCAGCCCTGATATGTATATATATATATATACACATATATATATATATATCATACAATCAATAATATATTTATAAATGTGTTAAAGCTTGAAAAGCTGAAAACTATATCTTAGATGTGACGCTGTATAGGCCCAGTAGTGATTGTGAATGTGAAAAAAAAAAGCTTTTTTAGAGAAGAAAACAGACCCAAGCTTTGATAGCTGCTGACTTATTTCAGACTACCTTATGCTTCAAGGACAGATTTATTAACTGTCGAATAAATATGCTCCGAACTGTAGAGCAGATGTAAGGAATTTGGATTTGTGCTAACTTTTTGGCAGAGAAGGGAGGGGGCACTGAACGATTCAGTCCAGGAAAACTTCCAGGAGTCCTGAATTAGCAATAGTTCAGGTCCAACTCTTTCTGTGCCTCATTGCCAAGTTAAGAGTCTCTGCCAGGTGATGGACTGCAGTGACGTTCATTCTCAGCCCCTCTCAGGCTAAAAAGAGATATTGTGGACAAATTAATCCCCAAAACCTGCAGTTAATTGCCTCTACAGCAAATTTCGGAGTCAGACAGATGAGAAAACTGTTGGAGAATGAAAGGGGATTAAAGATAAGAGTGCAGATGAAATGTGGAGAGGATGATGAGGTTTTGCTTCAATTCAACCTGCGCTCTTCTTCCAACTCTATAGAATGAGGGTCTTATCTCTAAAAGGCACTTGAGCTCCACATGCTCACTGATGAAGCTGACTGTGTGAATATTTCCACATATGCAGAGGAGAGACTGCAGCTTCGGAGTGTGTGTGTGTGCAGGGGGGGGTGTGATCAGAGGAGTGTTGAAACTCAGATCTCGCGGAACCATCTCTGTCTTCACAGCAGCAGTCGGAAAGCATAGCCCAAAAAACAGCCAAACAATGCTGGGCCATCAATCACCCCTTATCCTTTCAGCCAATAAAACACACTGTGTGATCACGGTTTTCAGGTCAACAGGGGTCGGCCGACCCTGCGGGGGCTCTGTCAGGGTCTGACGTGGAGGATGCAGCTCTTATCTCAGCAATGCATTGTAAAAGAACACAGGATCTCCTTCACAGTCCTCTATGCTGGTAGTCACACAGTGTTTTTTTTCTTTGTCAAAAGCCACCCCTCACTCCCTCACACTAACATACTGAGAAACCACTGTTAGATGTTAAGAAGGACAAATGCCTCAGTGGATAAAATTATTAGATAAATTTGGACTAGAAAAAGTCCATGCAGAAAAACCTATTTCTACCATTAAAAAGTTTGGTCTGGGAGAAAAACACGCTGATGGATACATCAAAATATTTTTTAACAGTTTTGCTAAAATATTAAAGGTTCCAGTTCTCAATAAAACAAAACTGATTTAAATTTAGCAACTGCAGAAACATCCGACTTCAAGGTCAGTGATACAGAAGTAGGGCTGGAATAGATACCTATTACCGGTTTCAATCTGTATCAAAAGGCAATATTGTTCTCAGAGATCTATAAAATCATCATCATAGCAAAATTTCAATATCAAATAGGCGGCTAAAATATTTGTGATAATGGCTCGGCATATGAGATTGAAGCAAACTTAATACAGTAACATCAACTGCAAAATTAACCTTAATACTCTGCAGCTAAGGCTTCGTCTCATGCAACAAAATGCAGTTCACTCAACTCAGCAGCTTGAATGCCTCGTTTTCTGATTAGTTCAGGTAGTAATTATTTTTCACTTTGGGCATTCACTGACTGTGTAGAAAGCTCTGAAATGTCACCTCCAAATGGTGAAACATTGGCCTGAGAAAAAAAAGGAATGGTTTTGACCTATTTGTAAAAAATTGCCCACTCAATTGTTACCCGGCAGCAGGGTGAAAAATGATCCACCTTTAACCCTTTAACTATACTTATACATAGCAATAACTCAATGCATTAAGCCATTTAGGGGTAGTGAAAGTGACATGCTGAAGTTGACCAGCATCGAGATGTGAAAGAAAGAAGACTTAAGTGTCTTTTCAACAAAGTCAAATTTTGCCAAATGGCCTCCATGATAATTAGAGGTGAGGATCTGCTGGGTTTACATAGAAAGGCCTCTTTCAAAACAGATAAACTATGAGCAGCAGTTGTGTGATGCTCACCAAAGGCAATAACATTAGAAAAGTTCTGTCTGGTGTGATTAGTCAAGTTTTCAGCTGTAAAGTTCAAATGTAAGGGTCAGATTTTCAACAGGTCCACACCTATATGAATACAAGAAATCTTTGATAATTACTCCTCATAATATAAGGCTTCATTAACAAGCTTTACATCATCTGAATGATCAGATTAGAGATTCAGTCGGTTGTTGAACCAGCTAATCTGTAGCAGCTGCCAGATGCCATCATGTTTATCAGGTCCAAACATTTACAGAAATGTTTATCAAATTGTGTTTGATTATTCACATAAAAATAAGGAAAAATGGGCCCATGTTTATGCAAGAAGATAAGAAACAGCATTGCAGCAGTTTAGCCAATGTCTGAATGCAATGATGCATGGCCAGCTTGTTTTTTGTTTTGTTTGCAAACTTCTGTCACGATTTGGAACCGGTCTGTGTTTCTGTTCAATGCATTTACCTGCATTGCATGTCGTTTCTTTTCCTTTCTGTTGAATTTAAATTCTGGTTTTCTGTCCCTTTGTTGTCAAGTCCTTTGTTTTACTTCTGGTTCAATCAAAGGTCCTTTATGTAATTGTTATCAAAATATATCTAACAACATATGCCTGCTGATGTCCCAATGTCACTTCTGTCCTTTGCCCTCTCCTAAAGCGACAAAATCCAGCCTTTTACAAGCTTTTTAATTTTTCAAATGTTTCAACATTTGTCAATTTTCTCTCTGGTTTTACTAGTAAAAACATTGAAGGCTGCTGTTTCACTTGATTTCCTTTGAAATTTTTAATTAGAAACAGTGTTTCTGTTTTTTTCCCTGATTATTTATTAAGACATATAACAAAAAAACATGCTATAAAACACTTCATAATATAAACTAAAAATCTTCCCCATAGATAGATAAATAGAGATGTAGATGCATATAATTTCAGAGAAACTGCAAATATAAAGCCATTTTGGAGTGCCGAAAACTAACTCAGATAAATTACTGTTGGAATGTTGAGGTGTTGACACTACCATGCACTTAAATAAACTAGATGAACTCAATAAAATAATTCATTAGATTATGAATCATGTTTTACTTGGCATATTAACCTCATACAAGCATCATCAGGAGAGCATTAATCATCGGGGTTATGTTATTTTAGAGATTGTATCATAATCTAGAGGCATATGGTCAAAAACAGACACTGTTAGGTAGAGATAGTTTCTTTATTAGGAGACACAAGAGAAATTTTAACGTTTGCGGCAAAGGGATTTTTAAGGTATAAATCATTGCAAATACGAGATCCCCCATGTTGAGAATCCTGGCCGAAGCAGAAGAAGAGGTGACATGCAGAACCTCAAACCCTAGAGAGGAACACTCCTTCTGCGGAGGGGGCAGAACAATCACACACACAGAGATAAAACATCTGGTCTGTCTTTACTAAATATGTCTCCCACATAAGAGCGTTTGCAGCATCTATCTGTCTGGAGTGAGAATTTATGGGAATGTGGAGTGCAGACATGATCTATGCATTGTTTCTGTCCTCCCTTCTTTGTTGCTGCAGCGTGAGTGTGGCGCTGAAAACAGAGCTGGAGCTCTTGGGTCAGAATGACCTTTGGTTATTTGATACTTTCACAAACCTGGACGGAAATGTCACACTATGTTACCAGGCAATGTCTTCATTGTTCAAAATGCCCAAAGACTTTACAGAGTGGGGGGCTTTACAAAGACCTTCACTTTATTTATTTATTTTTTTTTATATTTTTGTCCATGCTGATTTCATCTTTTCAAGAAGGAGCCTGCACCAAATATACAAAGATAAAACTGCAACCATCAAGTCTACCAGATGCAAGCAATCAGTACAACAAAACCCCAAAGGACCTGGAACCATATAAGGGTAGAAGCACAGTCAGTATGCTGTTTCTAAGTCTGTAGGTTATGTTGTGCCAAGACAGGACACCTTAAAGAACAGGAGAAATAAAGTAGTTATGTGGATGTTTTTACTGTGAAATACACAGAAATGATTTAACCCTAAAACAAATAATCCTTAATTTTTTATAAAATTTGAATAAATAGGTAAACGAGAGAATGCAAATTATAACACATTAATTAAGGGTAAGGTGGGCTTAAATAATTTGTTTTATCTCTGAATAAAAACAATTGTGTTGTGTTCAATATTTCATTTTTTTCCCCTCCATACTTGAGCAGCTTGTTTTTTGTTTTCGATAGAAAGAAAAAAAGAAAAATCTGTTCTAAAATTGGTGCTGCTATTAAATTTTTTTTGCATGTAATTAATTGCACAGGATACACCTTGGGAAAAAAACAAATAATTTTCATGTATATTTTGTAAATCAGAGCTCGTCCTCTGAATTTTTACAGCAGAGACACAAAGTGTCAGAGTAAAAATGAATGCCTGCTGAAACCTGGTAGTAATTTTGACACAGATGTAAAAAGGTATATCAGTAACCTGCTGCAGTGCTGGCTTTATTAAAAAAAATTTCCCAATTTCCCAGTTAGAATAATTGTCCAAGTTGTAAAACCTGATCCAAAAACTGGAGGAGGGAGTTTTACTTGGTCTGGGTGGTCGATTACCTGTTCTATCCCTCCCTGTTTTTTGCAGATTCAAAAGCAAAGTCGGTTCATCCCTTTCTCTCTTCTGTAGCTTCCAGTAGACCCTCTTTCTTTCTGTCAATTTGTGTAACATATACTGCTAGCCTTAAAGAATCCATATTAAGTTTTGTTTTGGCTTATTCAACAATACAAAAATATGGGCAGATCAGGTCTAAATGTGTGAATGCTAGCTCTGGTCGCGTGTTTTACCTTATGGAGTTTTTTTCTGTTTTGAAGCACAATTTTTGGAAGCAGAACTTCTTTTTTTCTTTTTAGCTAGAGAATTAGATGATCATTAATATTTTTGCAGTTGTGTGTGTTTGCATGTGTGGGAGCAAAACGAATGGTCTTCCTCTGCTCCCCTCACACCGCAAACAGAATCAAGTTTAAGCAAAGAACCGCTGCCAAGCAAAGACCTGAGGATTTAATGGGAAACCAAAGAATGCTTACTTAAGATCTATGTTGGGCTTATTTTGTTTGTTTGTTGTTTTTTTACTGAACAGTGAATTAAATTTGTTTTATTAAATTCATTTCGATTATTAAATTTAGGACAAAGAGGACAAGATGTGCTGAGTCTATGCTCTATTTTTTTTATCTTCAGATGGTTTCACTATTTAGGAACCCTGTATGCAACTAACTATTTAGAGCAAAGGAACCTTTAAAAGTCATTACATACTATAATGGATCTATAAACAGGACCACTTTAAAGAAGATGACAGCTCTTTGCAGAATATACATGACATCATGATTTTTACACGTGGAAAATGAACGTCGCTTTAAACAATTTCAGGTCCTCCTCCCTTTTCCTGCAAACTCATTAAGGCTAGATATAAGAGAGTTACAGTTATAATTCATCTATAAAAATCCCAACCAGTGAGGATGAAAGTAAATCTTATTTTGGGAAACTGTGGCGATAATTTATCTTTCTGTGCTCTGGCTAAATCATTAAGGCTGAACAATCTGTTGAAACTTTCAGAGATTTAATGCAGTCAGCAGTTTTTATATTCTGTGACCATATTGCTCTGTAGGGCTAAAAAAAACAAAATAAAAACCTTTGCTAAACAACTGATAATGCAGATAAACAATTATTAGCATTAAATGTTACAGGGACATCTATCAAAAAACAGATTTCTCAAATTGTACACTTTAGAAGAGATAATATTCATAATATTCAAACCACTGTCCTATCTGGATATAATTGCTTTAATTCTACTTATACGTCTGGTTCTGATCGGGCTTATCTTGGATGACGTTTTCTAAGTCTTTTGGTTAAAAGACAAAACAGGTTCATACAATTCAAAGATCACTTAAATCTTAGGGTTATACTTAGAGCCTCTGTCATCCCACCCTCAAACTGCAGAGCCATCTTACATCAGACGGTCGGATCTTATTCCACTTTCATTGCCTCAGGTGATGAATGAAAAACTCCTGGTGATTTAAGGAGACATTATGTACGTGTATACTGAAAAATATGTTTAAAATAGCCTTTTTATTTGACGCTTCACGACTGTTGATGAGTAGACTGACACCTCAGTAATCCAGCACCGATGCATCTATAAGTCTGTTGTCTATTTTCCTTAATTTACTCCGGCTCGGAAGTTCCCGCGCTGTTCGGGGAATGTGACGTCTCGTGCATCCATGTTAAATTGGTCAAACCTAGCAAACAACCAATGTTATATTCATGATGGATTTTGTGGATACTTAGAAGGGACAATCATCTAGCTTAACTAGCCAATGGCAACTCCAGGTAAGGTGAAAAAAGTCAAATAAGTACAATCGCAATCTATGAGAAAAGCAGAAGAGTGCTGTAGTTCTGTGTTATGACCAGAGATGGCAGTATCATTAGAAAACTTCATGATGCCAATTTAAGACAGCCAGAGGACACTTCACCTGAACTACAATGCTTTTACAGTGACCAACAGCCCCCTAAGAAGCCCCTGTTTAAAATGTCATTTACTTGTTCAGATCAAGTGACATGGTTGTAATTAATCTCACAGCTTGCTCTCCTCCTTCAATAAACTGACTAAAGAATGTGGGAGGCCGCAATCATAATTACACTGGACACTACCAGCCTTAGGTGCAGCGAGGTCTGACAGTAGATAAACGGACACATACAAACAACACTCAATATATATCTCGTCTCTCTTTTCTTCTTTGGTTCTTCCACTGATTTACTGATACGACAACAGTAGAAAAGCCCCATTGTAGTCCTTTAACATCAAAGCCCAGACGAGTCTCTGAAATTCAAGCCAAACCCAGAATGAGTATATCTCAAGAAACGTCCTATCGTAGCCTGACTACATCTCTGCCACTTGAGGGAATTATTTAATTATTGTGGCAAAAGGCCCAAATCCTTAAATTCTCTGTCTCTTTTTCTTTGTTGTCCTGTTTTACAATCCACTAACAGCAAGCATTTGCTGACTGGGATCAAATAGGTAAGCAGATATCTAAATGGCTTACTGTTGTTAAAATGCATTACAATATTCACTATCCCTAAATAAAAAAGCTGAACATGCATGGGTAATTCTAATTCTGGTTATTGCTTCAGAAGTGTCTCCTTTAAGCTATTAGATGTGCAGCCATTGCTATATCAGCAAATAATAATTTCCTCTTTTTAATTCCAGTTCATTGGAACATCTTTCTTTCTCTGGACTAAAACATCACCGTCCTATTTCCTATTACCTGTTTTGTACTCAGATTTTTTTTCCATTTCCTTGCAAATACCCCTTCAGCAGTGCAACCAATCTTGTTTTACACAAAACTTGTCCCCCATCTTTAAGTGAGAGGATGAATTATGATCCATTTCTATTCTGAAGGAGAGGAAGGGGCTAAGGTTTCATACTTTCAGGACAAATTGTAGCTCACCATGTCGTCTATGGGTCAAAATCCCATCAAGTTGCACATTTAGTAACGCT
Organism: Cyprinodon variegatus; assembly: GCF_000732505.1. Lineage (NCBI taxonomy): Eukaryota > Metazoa > Chordata > Actinopteri > Cyprinodontiformes > Cyprinodontidae > Cyprinodon > Cyprinodon variegatus. The sequence continues at coordinate 15,345 of NW_015150783.1, forward strand.
GCTTCAACAGAGCTCTGTTGACACAAGAAAGTAAAGGGAACATAAGAAAAGACATTATCTTACAACAATCCTGTCTGATCCGTTTGAAAAGGATGTAGTGATGATAGCGGTTAAAGGGCCATCATTCTGAAAGTGGTCAGCGAGGACAATTTATGCAGTTCAGGAACAGATCGTCTCTCCTATACAAGTGTGAACACAGACCTTTCACTGACGCTCCCATTCAGACAATATTCCCAAAGGAGAAGCACTATACACAGCGAGATCAAAATGAACTAGTGGTATTAGCTTCAGCTCCATAAATGTGTAAAATGAGAAGATGTCGTTATCCAAATTAGTGTGGCTACATTATTCAGTCTGAAACTTCAACCCACATTTATTAGGTGGTTTCCTGTGTACACAGACTTTGTGACAACACCACTAAATTTTTTCACGCACTGGCTGCCCCATTACTGATGTGTCTGACAAAAGTTTTCATTATAAAGTTTGATGTTTAATATAAATGGCTAGAAAGTAGCCATGGCTAAGAATAAAAATTATACATTTTCTTCAGCAATGAATTACATATCCTGATCTGAAAAGCTCTAACATAAGAACCCTCAAATAAAAAAACAAAACAAAACATTTTATTCAAAACTTTTTGAGCTACAAACGTATTAATATAAAAAATTTAAGATATTCTTTGGGATACTTAATGCAAAGAGGACCAAATTATATCTAGGGGACCAAATTAATTGAATTACATGAAGAGCATATAAAAACGTTTTTTTTTTTGTTTGTTTTGTTTTGTTTTGTTTATCTAAAAAGAAAAAGACAAAAAGTTGACAGAGCTATATAAATGACCAGGAGTTTATTCCTTAAATATAATTCATACTATAACAAGTTTTAAACTCAAAACATTTAGAAACACACACATTTTCAAAATGCTATAATGTTTAGGTATTTATCTGAATAATCAGCCATCAATGAAGATTTAACGCTGTAAAACAAAACATAACCATTAGGTTGTTGGACATCATTTTTGGAATTATTTTAATGTGAAAATAACCAGAAATCACTAAATTCTTGGCAAAAATTTAGGATCATATATTGAAGATTATTCAACAGAAATATATATATATAAAATACATGGATTAAATTGCTACTGGATGCAGTTGAGCTTTAATAAGACAATATATCACAATATTACGGTTCTAAACTAGTCTCTGAGATGATCTCTATTTTTCCCCTGAGGACAATACAGTGACAACTCAGTCAGCTGATACAGTCCGATCAGTTCAACGTTTTCTTTCCTAGGAAACCCAGCAGACCGCATGGAAACATTTAACTTGCAGTATAAACTCCTCCTGGATGAAAATGTGGGGACAGTAGATATTACCTTGCATTGTGTCACAGATAGCCTGATTCATGTGTGTTTCTCTTTACACAAGCAGTGTAAAGACAAAAACACATGACTGTGTAATTTTCAGGTTTCATGGAAGTTAGTTGAGGACCCGAATGCAGAGATGAGCTTTGCTGATTTAAAACTGGTTCCAAATGGCAGCAGAGGCAAAATTCAAGAACTAAAAATATAGAAAAGTAAGAGACCCTAGGGAAAAACAGACAAGAGGAGTTAAGTAACCATTAACAACCAGCAAAGAGTAACTGAAGAGGAGGAGTATAAACGGGGGACTGAACAAAGACTAAGCTGAGCAGCAGATGAGGAACAGGTGTTGATGGAAACATGTACATAGAAGGGAGCTAGGGATGAAAATGACACAAGGGGACAAGAGAGGGTAAACAAGAAATACATAAGAACACAAAAATAATCAAAAACAACCAGAATAACACAAAAATGGAGAAAAAAACAACAACAAAACAATGCAAATTCAAAGAGAAACCAGGACCAAAACCACAGCAGTAATAAGTGAAGGAAGTATGTCTCTGTACTCAATAGAAGTGGGTCTATTTTTTAAGTTCCTGCCAAGACCTCACTGTGAGATTAGCAAGAATGGCTATAAACACCTGAAAAAGCAGACATACACAGAAACCCTGTACTGAGTGGAAATATGGCCATAGTTGAGGTGGAGGAGATATTGCACACAGCCTGGCTCTGGTTGTGGTCAGGATGTGGTGAGAACACCAGTGTTGTTGGTCCTGATGACCGTGGAGCTGTCTGAATGTGGGATTACATCTACAGGTTTAGGGGTAAACTCCATATTTGAGGATTTCACCACACTGGGCACACTACTAGTACCATTAAGAGTGCTACATCCTGAAAAGCTCACCCTAAAGTATCCAGACACACCTACATATTAACCTGTGACCATAGGGTGCTCTAAAAGCATGCTGTAAAGCAAAGTCTTTCTGATCCAAACAGCAGTTGTTCAGTAAAATATAAAAATATGCACTGCATGGTTCCTGATTCCAACAGGTAGCATAATGCAAATTACCTACAAGCTTTAATGTGCAGCCACATATTTAAATAGTTTTAATTGCTGCAACAGAGAGCTGTCCAGGGTGTACCCCACCTCTCGCCCGTAGACAGCTGGAGATAGGCACCAGCAGCCCTAGCGACCCCACATGGGATTAAGCGTGTCAAAAAATGGATGAATGGATGAATGCTGCAACAGAAAATATAAAAAACAAAAAAACTCAAGAGAAAAAGTAGTGGAAAACCAAGACAGGACATCAGCCTGAACACCAAGACCTAAAAAAAAAACCATATGGTTTAGAATTTAAAAGTCGAGACCTAAATTACACCGATAAATTGATGTTCTAAGACTCTTAATGTTTAAAATCTGACCAGGCATATAAGAAAAATCAGGCATTTCTGGATTGATGCACCAAGCTGAAAGAGACAAGCCCAAATATATACTGCAGCTGCAACTGCATCAAAATTCTAAAGTAGTTCAGAATACTCAAAATATTTTCCTTAGCAGATTTCATTTTAAGTTTTAAGTTATGCATTTAAATTTCTGGACACATTTACTATTAACAACATGTGAACAGTTTACCCCCCATATATTTTTCAGTATAAGGAAGTCAAATGTGTATATCCATAACTAAACTGTTCTAATGTGATCAAGTCATAGAAGTTTTGAGTAATATAGACTTTGGTTCTACAATGTGCACTCAACAGTTGTTTTTTCACATTAAATTGCAGGGAGGTGGATTTTGAATATTTAATCGTTTTTTAAACCAAGAATAATATTCCTTCTTTTTACCATTTTGCAAACTTGTGATAACACAATAAAAGTGAAAAGCTTTAATCGGTAAAAACACTGCATTACTAACCCACTTTAAAAACTGCCTTTTCTCCTTTTCTATATACTAATACAAAAGAAGTATCCACAGCTATGGCCTCAGGAAAGGTTTTACGCTAAGTGCTAATCTTGGTCGGTGGGAAACTGAACCCAAACCCGGAGGGGTTGGAGGGCAAGAGGCCGTTAAAGATGTTGTCAAAACAAGACGGCTGTGATGTGGTGGTCTGCTTGTGTTTAAGTGTACTCTGGCTGGAAGAAGGTTTGTCGTTCAGGTTCATAAAATCCCCACCCACTGTGCCACAACACTGGGGTTCCTCTGATGTGGCTCGGTATGTGTTTATGAACTTAGAACTGTGACAAAAGAACTACTGGGAGTGAAAAATGACCACAGACTGATCTAAGAAACTTTTATATTTTCATGTTTATGGTCTGGTTATCACTGAGCAGACGGGCTGAGGCAGCAGTAAGAGGAGGATTACAGCATTTCACAGGAAATCTGCAACTGACTGATGTAAGAGTGTGTAAGGGCTGATCTGGGCTTGTGTATTTACCTATTAGGGAAAATGATACATGAATATTTATGGTTTAGGTTGAATATTTACAAAAACAGCAACTTATCTGTATGTTGTCGTTTTTTTTAAATTTCAATTCAGTTTATTTATACAGCACCAATTCACAACACGTGTCATCTCAAGGCACTTTACAGTTCACCAGATCATACAGTCAAATTGTTTCAAAGTTTTCTATCGAAGGAAAACCAGCTGATTGCATCGACTCATTGACTCAAATGCAATCCCTCAGGATTTTTGTAACAGGTCAGATCATGTGTTTGTACTGCACAGCCCTTAAAATATATTAACTGGATAAGATAAAAGAAAAAAACAAAAACAAATCAAAAGTCTGTTACTTGCTCATACAAAGAAACCAACACATCTTTTGTGGCGGGTTGTGGCATAACACTAGGGGGCTCCACTCTCACTCAGTGGAGAAGTTCTAACCATAAGAATATATGTTTCTTCAGGTGGTGTATATATGTGTTTGCTGTACCATTGCTCTCAATTGGATGCGAGTAAAGAAGCGTTTGAACCTACCTCCTTTGCATCGCCCTTTTCCACTCCTCCACAGGGTCAGGGATTTGATTGCAATTTTTAGTCAATTCTGTTTTTTTTCTTTTTCAAGAACAGCATTAAATGTATTTTCTTATTTTCTATCTGCCTTTCGTAATCAGGTTTTAATTATTCAGTTTTAGAGCAGAGGAAACATTAGACCCTGTAAAGATGAGTCGATAAAAAGCTGGGTTCAATAATCATTTTGGAGAAAAAAAAGATAAAATGAGTAGTTGATATTTTAAACAGTCTTTACTCTGAAAGATGCTGTTACTCAGTGACCATACCTTAGTGCAGGATTTCTGATCAAATCCAAAAACAGCTGTTTTGCATCCAATTTCTCTGTAATTTATGGCTGGCAACAAGAAAACTGTTCTGTAAAATGAAATCGCTCTAAATATAAGACGTCTCAATTACACGTTAAAAAATTCTGGTGCAAAAACTTGTTGTTACACCTGGAAAAAACCCACTGGGCATCATGAATTTGAATAAAGACAAAGGAAGAAACTTTTATACAAAAGCTTGATATAAGCTTTTTATATAGGAGCTGGAGACACCATTTACCACATAGTGCAATTTAAAACATCTAAGGGAGTTGGAGGGATTTTGTGCTTTTAAATTAGATCCTTTGAACTCATCCGCTGCAGAGAGCCTACCTGCTAAATCAATGATGCCATTGTCCCAAAGACGACGTTCAGGCATCAAATATGCTTCATTACCATCTCACGGCCCATCTAAGAACAGTAGTGCTGTGTTATTAAGTAGCAACTACATCATGCTAATCCACAATGTAGGCTATATATGCGTACTTGGAGATGATGAGTTTAAAGGCAGTGACCAGACGGGTTAATGCAATTTTAATGAAGGAGGTAGAGTCCACACCTCAACTCCAAAAGTGAAGTTAAAAAGCTGTGTTTTTTTTTCAGTTTTTTTAGGTGCAAATTTTGGTTCTGGGTCACTTAGTCTGACCTTCAAAAAGAAAAAGAAAAAACGATTCTATTATTATTCATTATGTAGGAACCTGAAAAGCTGCAGGCTTTAAGTCCACTTAAACATGAAGGGTTGAAGGGAAAAAGCCGCCGTTTTACTAGGCATGGAAGAATACTCCTTTATTTGTGTGTGTATCTATTTCTGAGTTTTTTGTGCATCGCTGACTCAGTCCACTTCCTTTCTCTCTGACTGCAGGAAAAGCTGTTTTCTGTGTTCTCTCGCTGGAAATCTTGGGAAATCGTAAATAAATCAGTAAGCAGAAGAGACGTTTCCAGTCCTGGGGCCAGAAACATAAAACTTAACTCAAACTCGAGGCTAAGTGTGCATGAAACTTTAACGAAGGTCTGGTGAAAGTACTTTGCAGCTGTTTTTCTTTGGATTTACAAGCTTTTATTTTAGATTAGAAAAAAAACGAGGCTTAGCAACAAGGCATTGGATCAAAATAACCCAGAGTAAGGAAGAAATATATATATATGTTACATAAATAAATATACATTAAATGTTCCTTTAAAAGCTGCTTGTATTGGAGGATAATTCAACATTTTGTTTTTGTCTCCTACAATAAACAAGATTTGGAGGAGAAGCACTGGAGCCTAATAAGTAGTTAGGTCTTGTGACTTTATTATCAGCATCACAGAAACAGGTTTCCTATTGTAAGTTGTTTGGGTAAAAACATGTAATTAGTTTGATGCTGCCAAATGCTTTAATGTATATGGTTTGCACTCAAACTCAAACTAAAGAGTAGCCTTTTAGTTGTCATGTAAAACACTGCAGCAAATTAGAAAAAAACTTAACAGCTTGCATTGCACTTAACCCACATTGCAGTACGGAAAATATGACCATTGCAGCGTTATGGTGGATACCAGTTCATTTAACACATTTAAATATGTGTTGGAAAAATTTGGAAAACAATTGTTTTCCTTTTACTTCTCATTTAGATTCCACTTTAATCAATTCTATCACAAAAATCTCAGTATTTTACAAAGTATAGTATGAATACTCTGAAAAGCAACAGACATTTCTGGAAAGAGGATATATGTAGGTTCCAGAAAATGAAGAGTATCCATGGGAAACAGGTTGATAACCAGATGGTAGACAATATCTAATTACTATAACAAAACAAAACAGGGAAAAAAAAGGGGAAAAAAAGAAAAAGATACTTTATTAATTTTTTTAGGGTAGTTTGGTATTTTCCAACATAAATGAGTTACTTAAAAGGGATCATGATGCTAGCCAGCACAGAAAGATGGTGCTGGACACTTTTCCTCAACTTCAGCTGTTTCCTATTTGGGCTCAGCATTTGTGTGTCCTCTTATTATGAAACAATTAATCTGATTGGTTTTTTTTTACATGTTTTACGCGAGTCCTTTCTACATTTTCTACATGTAGCAGCAACATCTCACATAAGCCTGATTCTGGATAGGAAAACCAAATAACAACCTAGACGATGGCACACCTGCTTATCCTAAAGCAAAAGTCTGGGAATGTAAGTGGAAATAACAGAGGCAAGCTGGACATAAACGTGTCAGAATTTTACGTTATTAGTTTGACAGTGCAGATCTGTGTGGTCTAGCAGCAGTTGCAGTTGAGGTCATCTCCTCAAACCTCAGAGTGGAGTTCCTCCACTCACAGCTATTAAAGCCTGCAGCCACTAAAGAAACTAATCACAGACAACAGCTGCATCCCTTACTGTATAAATCCTCAACACCTCGCTCTCCCACCCACACGCTGACTCTGGCAAACACATACTGTACGTCGCCATCCACGCACCGCCACTCTTCCTTTGCAAACAGCAAGCTGAAGCTGACTGATGTTTGGAGCGCGGTGCTTGAGCGTGCAGGCCTGAGATAAGCCGCGTTAAGCTGTGAAAACACAGATTACATTTCTCCAGCTTATTACAGTCCGTATTCATCTGCCTCCTGGCTATACCATAATTGTGACCCAAAAACTGCAGCCTCCGCTTGGTGACGAGATATGACTACCCCCCAATTCCTTCTGTAAAACCTGCTAAGATTTGACAGCCGTGCTAATTTAACTCTACATTCCCCCATGAATGATGGTCTCCTCCCACAATAGGCTGCAAACATGTTCCTCTCAAGTACTGTTGGTCGATAAATCAGTATTCACACCAACATATTAGGTGTTGCCTTTATAAAGTGTTTTTAAGATCCATCAAATCTGCAGTTGGAAAGAAAAAAAATCTAAAATATTGACCTAATAAATTCACAGACATGACTACTGAGAGTGCAATTACTCTTCATCTTTTCCTCAGGAATTTCAAGTCAGTTTTAATATAATAATGTTGCTTTTAAGGAGCTAAATTTGATATTCTCATAACAGGATTGCTTCTAAATGAGGTGCAATTTCAATATCTGTGTTAAATGTGGCATGAGCTGAGATATCCCCACTGAAAACGGCCATTTACTATCCTGGCATGCAAAAGCTAAACAGGCATACATTAAAATCCCTGTTTCTGGCATGCAATGAAAGTGCTTCCATCTGCAAATACTTAGCCCCCCCCTTTTTTTTTCTTTTGGCTCAATCAGTGATAAATAGCATTGTGTTCCAGATCCAGAAGTAAGACAATATTTCCCAACCTCATAGAAAATAATTAAGACCAAGTAATTACACCAGTGACCTGGAATTCCAGCCAAGTACAGAGTTTGGGGTGAAAGAGAAAAGAGAAAGAACGCTTATATGAAAGATGCCTTCATTATGAAGTATTATTTTCCCCTGATCGCTTTCTGAAGGGGTAACTTTTGTGTATCAGTAAATGTGTGATGTAATCTTTGGATCATAGAGCCTCTAGTTCTGGTGTGACGGGTCAAAATTTGGCACCTTAGTGACTCTTGACTTAAGGCCATCTCTGCACGCTCCTGCTCAGATTGTACAGACAAACAATCCAAAACTCTAATAGAGTCATGTTATCTTTAACACAGACTGGACTTGTTGAGCGTGCTGACAAATAGGGTTGATAGTTTCCATGTGAAAACAAGTCTTATATCTAAAGGGCTGTAGAAACATTTTGGTCCTGTCTAACCTGAAATGGAGTATCAGCCACATAATTCTCCTTCAGCCAAACGGCGCATAATTTAGGCCATCCCAGATCTAAGTTTAGTTTGGAAAAAGAAAGGTAGAGACACTAACAAAGAAAGCATATTGTATTTGTTTTTTGTTTTTTTTAAATATACTGCATCTGGTAATTCATTTCTCTAAACTTTATATGTGAGACCAAAATTTATATTTGTTACATTTTCATAAAAGGTCCCCAAATGAAGCCCTGCATACTCAAAGTCTTGAAGCATCTCCCATTTTTTATTTCTTTACACTTGAGTTTCAGCTCATATTATATGTTTGATGGATCTGAGTAAATACAATTTCTTTCTACAGGTGACGTATTTGTTAATGGGGAAAAGCTCCCAGAGCCAGCCTGTGCAATAAGCCTTTGCCAAGTCTGATTAGCCACTTCAACACCTTCATTTTCTCAGCCTTTCACAGAAAGCTTTGCTGGTGTGCTTTGGATCATCATTGTCTAGTTGCATAACAAGTATCCTTGCCAGAAATTCACATTTAAGATTTACTGGAAGAAAGTAGAATTAAAAATCATATTAATTAAATCCATCAAATATTCCAGGTCATGAAGCAGCAAAGAGGTCTAATGCCATCACATAATGTTCCCCTGGTAATATATTGAATTAGATTTACATCAGACTTATTGCCAATAAATCTTTCAGAAAGATCAACTTTTGTTTTACCTGGTTAGAGAATGTTTTTTTGTATTTTTGCCCAAAGTCCTAAGAATCACCAAGATGTTTCTTGGCAAATATAAGAGAGAGTTCTATTATGTTTGGGCCAGCATTGGCTTTGGTCTTGATTTCTGCCCAGTATGTCCTTTTGCCCAGTCTCTTTCTTTTCTTGTTATCATGAACACTGTTTCTGACATGGAAAGGGAGGCCTGCAGTGGTTTGGATTATTTCATGATCTTTTTGATGAGGTGTTGATGCCCTCTTGACATCTTTGGTAGGTCAGGCAACATGGTAAGGTCAACTACTGTTTAATGATTTCTGTCTGTTTAATTGATTTGCTTGATCTGCACATCTGCACACCTCTGCCATGGCTAATCATCATCTATAGTCTCTGAAATTAGCAGGTTATCCCGGGTTTTGCAAACATGACTCAACTGGCTACCAATTGGCATTTGACTCCTTTCCCATCGGCAAAAAAGCTGGGTCTAACCCCTGTTGGCAAGCTGCATGTCTGGTGACACCATCACGCTGGGTTAGCTTTGATGATGTCACCATTGTGACAGATATCAGGAAAGTAAACACTGGAAAGCAACATGTAAGGAAGCCAGGGCGTAGTAAGTAACCTTTATTGTTTCGCTCTTCTATCTGTCCGAAACCCTCTCTGATATTTCCACTGTATGCTGATCAGAGTCGAGTCGTTTAAAGGCAATTTTAACTCGGTTTGTTTGCCGAGTTCTTTGGTCTTGGTAAACACGTGTCAGTGAGCTGTTCCCACTGCCACTTAAAGCTAATTGTTCTCAGGTTTAAAAAAGTTTTTTTGACCAGATGGAAAGGGGTATAAGACTCTGCTTTAATAGACTGTTTACCAATGGCTTTCTGCTTTAACAAGCTGCACCCCTCTTTAACCCCTTGTCTACCATCATCCCTGTTTTCATCCTGCACCCTTCCTCATTCAATCTACATACCCCCACTAGTATGAGGGCCCTGGGGGGGTTGCTTGATTAGATTTTTTTTATTCATTTTGCATGCTTTGAGTGGCCTTGACTCACAACAGATCACAGTCCTATGAGTACCAAATGTATCGGATGGGACAGTTACTTTCAACCTTGAATGGCTAGAAGAGTGCAGCAGTGTGATGGTACCATGTCAATACTGACAGTAATCTGTGAAGAATGTTTCCGCAACTTTGTTGAAACTATTGCACTAAAGAATAAGGAAGCACTGTGGCAAACAGATTCAACCCACTACTTACAAGATGTAGCTAACGAAGAGGCCTGCGTGTATATCTCAGTGAATTCCAGTCCATGATACTCTAAAAGACTTATTGAGATACACCTTTTACTACAGTGAGGTTCTAATTTTGGAATGCCATGGAAATTTATCTGGCTGTTTGTAAGCAAAATACACAGTGATTAAAATCCACAGCTAGTGATGTCTTTAACATTAACAGACTGTTATTAATTTGACAATTGAGTATTCAAGGCCTTTGAGACCATATAAAAGTTGCTCATAGAGGAAATATAGAAAATGACGTCAAATGGTGGCTAGTAGTTAAAAGCACACCCTGTTTTCAGTAGATGTGATTTCCAATTTCCCATTTAATCACCAGGGCAGCCTTGGAGTCACTTAGCAACACTGTGGTTACAGACCTCAAAGGTCTGGCCTCCTGTTTTGCCCGTAAGGCAGCAAGCCTTACTTTCTTCTCAAGGAACAGAACGGGGCAGGCGGGGGTATCAGGTTCTGTGCTGGCATGGGGTTCTGCTCCTGAGGCAGGAGCAGAACAAAGTGCCGGTGGCCTTGGATGGCATCCACGGAGTAGAAAAGTAAAAGCCCCGTGAATAGGAGCTGTCACTCCCACTCAGCAGCTTCTGTGATCTGAGCCACCCGGAATGACGCTCCGATAAGTAGCTAATCCCAGCATCCCTGCCGGCTCGATGGACCCCCACTGCCATGACAACCAATGGGGAATCTCCTCTAGCAACAACTTAATTGGATAATATCCTCCCAGTTTTACTTTGTGTGTTTCTCCTTTTGTTAAGTAAAGTCTGGTCTGTCTGACAGAGAATGTGTTTTTTCAACTTCAGGATTGGGAAGAGTTTCAACACAGCAATGTATTTGAGCCATTTTGGTGTGTGCAAGTTGAAGCAAGTAAGAAAAGTGGAGATATTTTTCTTCAGCTGAGGCCATGCTGCAGCAGCAGACCGCAGACCAGAGGGAGGGTTCACCTGGGAGAGTGAGTGTAAAAATGTCTGCAGACTCTGCTTTTAGCACCACAAAAATTGACCATTTTAACCACTGTAAACATTTATTGTCCTTTGTCATGCATTGCCTGACAATTTATGTTACACCCATTCAAGGTCAGGGTCACGACATAAACAGGTGCCCCACCCTTCTCTCCAGACGGCCAAGACCTGACTAGTGCCAGGGAAAGTCATTATACACTACAAGTGGGTGTGTGTGTGTGTGTGTGGACTGAGAAATGAAAACAGCTTTGGGAGCATGGCACTTTAAGAAGTTAAAGAGTTGGTTCCAGCTGGATCATAAAGTGAAAACCGCAGAAAAGAATAAGCCTTGACGGGGTAAATTTACTGCTGGAATGAAGACATTACATCTGATTAACAGAGCCGAGGTATTTGACTCACCCTGAAGAGGCCACAGCGTCTTATTTCGTAACATCATTTAAAAGGACAGAGGCTGCCTTATATAAGCTTAATGGAAATCACTCCTGTTCTAAAGTATTACTTGCACAAGCACATTGGAGGGCACATATTGGGTTCCGGGTATAAGACTTTAATGAAAAAATAGGAAAACTGGGACAGATGAGTAAGCAAGAGGAGAAAGGAAAAGGGACAGTAAAAAAAAGATCACAGTTTCCATATTCCTGAAAATCCTCCTTTAAATATCTCTTACCTTCTGCACATGCAGTGCCACTAAATCCTGGACAGCATTTCCACTCAAGCGAGGTCACAGTGCGGTACACCACTTTGTACGATGGTCTCACAACTGTCTTATAGCTGAAAAAACACATATAATAAACTATCATTCAAAACATTTAGGTGTAAATGTAAGTTTGTTTATTCTGACATACATGATGTGTTTGTGAATCTGGTCTACTTTTTTTTTATTATTATTTTACATAATTTACTCAAACTCTTTAACATAAGGAGCACAAACAAGGCATATATTTACTCAGGCTGCAAGTAAAAACAAGACTATAGCAGATAGAAAGAAAACCAGATGAAATACAGAAACGTTTATCTGTTATTTATTTATTTAAATAATATTTAAACCATATTTTGCATCAACCTTTTCTTACACAGATGGCATGATATCTATTTTAACAACACATAGTTATTTATTTAGGTAACTCATAAGTAACTACACTCAGAAGTTTTAAAAATCCTTCTGCTTTTGGAAACCCTGTCAATTTCTCCTAAAATGTTGTGTCAGTCTAGTTACCCTTAGCACTGTCTCCATTATGTTTTTTTCAAAAAGAGGAACAATGAGGCAATAAGGCTGAATTCTCCCTGTGTTTTTAAATGGGTGGAGGGGCCCTTCTTTTTATAACATGGGGGTGCCGTAGGGGAGTGCACAATCTCGTCCTTCAAACAAAGATTTCTTAGGAGCACACTTGTAACAAAAGGGCTTACGATATCCCAACCCCCCACCAAATGTAACTGAATAGACATGTAACAGATAAAGGTGGCTTACATCTAAACAACATTTTAATGTGACTTAAAAAGAGAGAAAAAACCAGTAAATTTAAAGATGTCTAATGATGTCTGGATAAGGTTGAACTTTGGTATGGTTTATCACACGGGCAAGTAAATTCAAAAAGTTCTGCAAATACAAAGATGCCTTGCAAACAATACAAAAACTAAAAAAAAAAGACAAACACACAAAGCAAAGGAAAAATGTCACAAAGGGGAAATGATAGAGTAGTAAAGTGCAAACAAGGTGTAAACACAAAAATTTGCTGCAGAAATTATGCAAAACCACAAACACAAGAAACATATGTAAAGAAGAAACACAGGAAGAAACAAAAACAGCTGCAAGTCTTTAAAAAAAAAGCTGCAAACCAGTGTTCCAGACCACTAGGGGGAGACTAGTTCTAGTAACTAGTTATTTCTCAAAACACTTTACACTTAATTAGTAACTCAGTTACTGCACAAAAAGAATCCTTCCTGTTACTTTTTATGATCTAAAATGTAGGAGAATCTGGATAACAACCGGAAGTTCAAAGATGAAATATAGTAAGTTTTATAGTAGTTTCAGATTACCAATCTGAAAACATTTTGGTGTGTGTGATGGAACAAGAAAGCTGTAATGTGTTTATGCTGGTAGGATTATTTTTTAACAAGCAAACCAATTATGTTTTAAAACTTTATATTTTTGCTCAGTGAGAGGCTTTAGCTGGCTATAAAATAAAAGTAAAGCTGAAAAAGAACTTTTTTAAGCATTTTAACAAAAATGAAATGCACTGTTATAGAATTAAAATTGCTGGGTGGATCATCTAAGTAAGTGGTCCTCCTAACTGTCAATCATTCTGGTGAAATGTTTACGTAAGGCCGTCCTACTTGCTCGTCCCGTTACCTTTATTTTTCTGTGCATGCGCACTTTCAGACGTATATGTGTGGTGAACTATGGTTTCAGAAAGTCATCTAATCTGACCTCTCTCACCACGGCTCTTAGAAAATGTCCAAGGATCGTAAGAAAAAAAGTTTCTACGAAGTGTATAAGAAGAACAGAAAAGTGTCAGAAGAGGCAGATATATCCCAGAATGCTTTGCACAGAGAGCTCTCCTCACAAAGCATACTGTAGCAGCCTGCTGTCACCATGAGCTGTCGCTACCCAACAGCGGCGACTAATATTAAAGATGGCGCAGGCACCGCCCAGTGAAGGAGGAGTTACGTGACCAACGGAACAAGAAGCATTGGTCATCTGTCCGAACGCTCAGTTAACTAAGTTCGCTATAAAGTCAACTGTATAGTCCCTGCTCTATATAGTGATTGAGGGATTTAGGCGTTAGAGCGGACGTTCGGGCACAGTAAGCTTGTATGAGCTATGAGAACAGCAACTTTTAAACAGAGCTTGCACGAGGAGAAATGGACTTGTGCATGCTCTTGCATGCGCATTTTTTCTAAAGTGGAGAGGGCGGGTCTTGTGAAAAATTCGTGAAAATCCTCCACAATACCTTTACATAAAGAGCGACAAGTGCAGCCAGCTGTCAGTGAGATGATGTGAGGAGATTGTTTGGATTGAAGTTGCTTCGAACCAATGTATATAAATATTTGTTCCTTCAAATAATAAACAAAAGAACATTTAGACTTTATCTTCAGTTTGCACCTTCCTTTAGGAATGCTGTATGCTGTCCTCTCAGCCAATCTGCATCACATACAGTATGCGTACCTCAGCTCCCTGCTGCTGGTGGATGCAGTGAAAATCTTTCCCCACTGCAGAGAGACTGTGCTCATGAAAGGTCGCTTTGATTGATTGAGTTGAAGTAACGCACTGTGTTATATTGCAAGTAATCTTACGCTGTTGCCAGTTTTTGAGGGTGATTAGTTATTAGTGATTAGTATTACGAGGTCTAAAAACCAGATCTGTTGCAAAAACATTTATGAGATGACCATAAAGAGGACATTTGGATGAAATAAAAATAGTTTATGTTTTCCTTTTAATCTTTTTAAACATTTACAAATCCCAGCTTCCCCATTGATTTCTTTAATATGGATCCCATTACATATGAGTTAATGTTTGTCTCCATCTGGTTATGCGTAACTAATTCACAGCTTTGCAGTTGTTTTTGCGTCTTGCAGCATTTTCTCTTATTGTGTGTGTTGTAATTTAGCATAATTTATGTGTTTGCAGGGATTTTGTATTCTGCAGCATGTTTGCACTTTGTCGCTCTTTATTTTCTGTAATTGCTGCATTTCTCCTTTGCGTAACTTTGCAGTGTTTGCTCAAGTTTTGTGTTTGCTGTTCTCATTTATGTATTTGCTGTATCTTTAATCTATCTGTATCTGCATGTATCTGTAAGGTGTTTGCACCACTTGACTAACATATAATTGTCAATGCATATATGATATATTCAAGTTAATCTGTGTTACATTTACTGTATTTGTATAAGTACCGGTATGTTAAAGCAATAGCTGCCAAGGGGCAAGGTATTAGCAAATTTTTCTCGCAGCCAGGACATTTGTGTGGAGTTTATGATTTTCTTTCTGGGATTAAATCTTCTTCCGACCATCCAAAAAAGCTTCAACAAGTAAGGTTAACAACTCCGTCTAAAATTAACCTTGGGTGTGGAGGATCCTATTTTTACAGGACTTATTAGTTATAGAAAATCAATCCATCCATGCATCCAGTAACAACTGATAAGAAGTAGGTGTTTTTTGATAGAGCATTTTCATTTTATAGTTAAGTACTTTACATGTCCATCTTTGGGGTTTCAAAATAAATGTTAAAAGAAAATTTAGCTAGATGCTAATTACAGTTTAGCCCAATATAAAATGTTGACAGTAAAAGCCGTGTCTATTTGTTTTCCACATTATAGGCAATGAGAATACAGCTGGTGAGTGGACACAAACAAGTTAGCCCTTGATTGGCACTAGCTGGTGATCACCTAAATCGACTAAATGTACCATATGTAAGAGCTAACAGGTGGCATAGATAATAACACGGTTTGGTTTGGACCCTGTAACCCTTCTCATAACAGAAATTAATTTTTTCCTATCAGTGAGGAAGTACAAAACTGTCAGAAGCTATCTAAAAGGAGATTGAGGGCATGCCAGTAGTTAATTCAGGAATAAGAGAGAGAATGAGAGAGAGAGCAAGGCCTTAAGAGATTGCATTTATATTTTGTTGGACTGTAAAAACTTCTTTTGACATCTCGGTGAATAAAAACTTTTCAGACACACCACTAGTTCAGCTTATTAAAGATAAAGATACTAAAATCCTTCCGACATCTATCCTGTGCAAGAGTTTCCTTAATTTTCCTGCAAGGATATGTCATCTCTACTACAGCAGAGGAAACTATTATCAGCAATTTTTTCACAAAATCTCACTTTAGAAAAAAGAAATAACCCTGTAAAAAACAGACAACAGGAAGACTGAACCATTAAAAAGAAAAATCTTTAGTTTCAGCCTCTTTCAGTTATGGACCTCATGGCTTATTTCTCTGGTAGCTATAAAATTAAACTCCATAAAACAACAGCAGATAATTGCTTTATTGTGTGGCTGTTTAGGACAGAAAAGTAAAGGATTTGTAACGGTGTTGCAGGACCAGGTTCAGAATATCCCTCTAACCTCACCTGCCTCCTGAGCATCCCTGTGGCCAGCGGCAGGTCTGGTAGACCCGCTGGAGGATTGTCCCATTCTGTACCTGGCAGGTCACCGTCTTAGTTACTGTGTGAGGACACCAGTTCCTGAGGAGAAGAACAAATGGATCGAACAGAGTTAGGGATGGTATCAGCAGCATTTGTTGCCTCTAGATAAAAACTAAAATCACATTCTTTTAGAAAAGAACGTCTTCAATCACATTCTGTCACAAAAGCTAATTAGCCATGCAGTCCCAGTTGGTTTTTATTGTTCCACTCTCCCCCGCCTTTTTGTTTTGCGACTTCCTCAGAGTGTTTGCATGGTTTTAATCAGCAACAGTTTTCCCAATGAGTGCATTGAGGGCTGTATTTACACTGAAGGCGGTCCTGTATCAATACATCCGTTTGCACTGGGTTCCTGGTGGAGTTTCTATGGAGTGGATTTCTAATACAGGTTACAGCCAGGTCAGAAGTTCATAGCCCTCCCAAAGATTGTTTATAAGACATTATCGTAACTCACTGAACAGTACAGATGGTTTAGTAACCTAGTGATTAGAGCAGGTACCAACAAAAAATGAAGTAATATATTCTTAAGGGTTTATTAAAAGTCTTTTAAAAGACAAGACAATGTGTAAAGGCTGATGTGATAAAAAAGACTTAGAGCTAATTGGTTTAGTTTAACAAGAGCTTAATGTCTCATAAAGAAGATCATTCTAAGAAATATTTAGCTTTAAAGTCAGCTGCGATCTCATTTTGCTAATCACAAATCATTTGACTTTAATTTATGGAAAAACTTGGGAAGGCTGCTAAGCGACAACAAGCTATTAAAGAAATAAGGAAACAATTAGCAAACTCTGTTTTGCTCAATCGATGTATATAAAAACAAAAGCTCTTTAAACTGCAAAGTGAGCTGCGCAGCCAACAGCGCAGAGACGTCCCTTTGTTTATTCCTGCTGCCAGGCAGTTTGCAGGACAAGTAGGCTGGTCCCAATGAAGTGTGTTTGTCAATATGTGAGGCCATTTGTGCGTGCATCAAACAGTTTAAAATAAAGACAACCATTGAAGGCAGAAGATGTGAAGCAGCCCCTTTGAACATCCCCCACGTTGTGTTGGCTACACACACACACGAGCTGATATCTTACAGTAAGTATATTTTTTATCTATGAATGAAAGTACTTTGTACTTTTCACCATTCAATTATAGTAATTATCTTTATGTGTCATTAGAAGTTAAAATAAAATGTGGCCCTCCATTTAACCCTCCCTATTAGGAGAAGTGGGTTAAATGCACCCTTGCTTAGGGACCAAGAGTAGTAGTCTGAGGGATTTGAACCAGGAAACGCGCAGCCTTCTGCAGGAAGGAGGCGCCCTGCTCTAACTAGAAAGCCACAGCTCCTACACCCAGCAATAAAACTAATATGGACAAAATATATTTGCCAAATTAATCAGAATCATACAAAAATAAAATAAAAAAAGTGCTTAAATATAATATCAGCCTTTCATGATATAAGAAACATTTGTCCAATGTTAGAAAAATACAAGCTGTGGTTTCATATGGTATATCAATCCCTTTGAGATGAGACTCTAAACAAACCATTATATGTACAACACCAGTTACTTTCCAAATTACTGAAGAAAAATGTCAGCCTG
Source organism: Cyprinodon variegatus (assembly GCF_000732505.1). Taxonomy (NCBI): domain Eukaryota; kingdom Metazoa; phylum Chordata; class Actinopteri; order Cyprinodontiformes; family Cyprinodontidae; genus Cyprinodon; species Cyprinodon variegatus. The sequence goes on from NW_015150783.1 coordinate 33,397, forward strand.
TTAAAAAAAAAAAAAAAAAAAACATTCCCAGGTAGAGTTTTGGTGGGTGAGGCGCTAACCTCAACTCCTCCCTACCACTTATCCTCCAGACCCAACAGATAAACATCTGAGTTTCCCAGGCTGATGGGAGGTTTCACCTGGAAACAACAGATAGTTCCCGGGGGGTACATAGAGGAAAATGGGGGAAGGTTTATTGTCTCCCTGTTTCTCTTTTCCTTGCATGTATGCTGTAAATAAAAGGAAATGGTCCCCAAGTTTTCTTCAGTAAAATAAAAAAAAAAATAAAAAAAATGGAATTTGGGATGCAGATCTCAATACCTACTATAAGTGAGTAAGCCCACCTGTTAAAGACATAGAAATAGCTCAGGTAAGTTTATGTTGTATTGCAGTTGTATAATCTTAAAAATAAAGGAAATATATTTTATCTGTGTTATTTACATTTTTTTTTAATGTCACAATCAGTTCCCTTCTTAAAATTTCAATAAAGTACATGTTGGTGAAGATTTTTAATTTGATCAATTATCATTAATTAAAGTGGATATGAGCTTCTAATTAATAATGCTTGACCTTCTGTTTTCCTGGAGCTTAGATATTACAGGACATTGAGCCCTTTTATTTAAATTTTTTATTGTGTTTAAAATAGAAAAGACTAGAGAAGTTATTTAAATAGCACAGGTCTAAGCTGAATAAAAAAAAAAAGGAATGAAATGACAGAAAATCACTACTGACTACACTTGTCTATATGACTAGAAAATAAAAGGTTTAAAAAACAACTAGAATTGTGACAAAAAGAGCTGATCAAACACCTAAGACATGTTGCCACCAACTTTTGACATCAGAGTTATACAGAATTTTAGTGGCCATCCTGAAGTCACCGTTTCTCCAAAACAACCATGCAACACAATCTTTTCTGATCTATCATCACAAACTTAAACTAACTTATAAAGTGTTCCCAGGCTCTACTGTTACTTCGACTGGAATGGTGTTTCAGTCAAGGGAGACTAGGATTTAATTTTTGAAGTAACATTCAAAGTAGGTTTTCCCAGGGAAATGATTAGATATTCAGAAAGAATATCTCGTTCACTGTTTGCATGGTGAGGAAATTGTGATGTGATAAGTCTGTCAAGATCCAAAACTTTTTAGAGCACAGTATTATGAACATTTTAAAAGACCAGAAGACTTTAAAGGTCTAATGGACTCTGCTAGAAAACTGAAAAACTGCATCATCTTTACACCTTTTGCATATTTCGCCAACTAGTTTGATTACTACTTCAAATGAAAGTAAGAAAATTTTTTCAAGATCTATCCCAGGGGCTTTAGAGGTTATAGTAACTGAACATACAAATCTCCTAATCTTCTCCTCAGCTCAGAGGATGCCAAGAAACCAGCAACAAGGAGTGCAGGTGTTTGGTGGACTAAATCCTTTACTCTTGAATCTTTCATAGTCACCACCTTCCCCTTAGTGGAACCACTCATGTATTATGAAGTGCAAAACCCACCAGCACCATGCTGTTTCACTGGCAAAACACCAACCAGGCCCTCAGTGAGTATCGGGTCTCAAAGCACACATGGCACACTCTGAATGCTATAGGCCCAAGCTAAATAAATCATCCGCCGTCTCCGTCGCACATTGCCTCAGCCAACAGTTAAGAAAGAAATCACAGCTTTGTCCCATCTGTTCCTCAGTGCTACAGATGCCAAGTGATGGAGAAGATGAAACAAAAGAGAGCTGAAACCTTATATCTTATATATGCAAATGCAAACAGGATGCAAATAAAAGAAAAAGCCTATAAGCTATAATCTAGCAATAAGGCGTGCCCTTGTTTCACCTCGACATGCTGCATGCTGACACTTCCTCAGCGTTTCAACAACAACTATGATATTAACCAACATCAAAACAGAGAGAATCTTCTGCAGGAAAAAAACATTTTGATACAGGCCCATACATTCAACATCAACAGCAGGAGAAGACAGATGAACAACACACACTATGGTAGTGAGGAGGAAAATCTAATGGATTCTTTTTGCTAGAATTCTGTCAGCAGAAAAAATATCTGCAGAGAAAAAGGAAGAAAAGACAGATGCAGCAAATGGCTCAAGGAAAGGAGAGGTCACTTGGTCCTAAGGGTCTTTGAGTCCTTATGGGAGCAAGGATATGAAAAAAGACAATTATAAAGCAGCGGACGTCCCATGGGCCAGAGAGGAAGGCTCAAGATAAATGTGGTTCAACATAAAACGACAAAAAGAAAAATAAAGACTACAAGTCAAGGTAAAATTAATGAGCTCTACATTCCTGACATAATAATCCTCAGCTTTGAAGGAGAAACTAAAAAAAAAAAGAAGAGCACTGTGAAAAAACAAACCCGGCATTAGTTATGTCTCGTCTTTTTTAAGAGCTTACAAAAATGAAGTTAAGTAACTAAGTTAAGATTATTATGGTCACTGTGTTCATTGTGCAGCATCATCAAAGCAGCACACAGAGGTCTGAAAGCCAGAGCTTGGCAACTCTTTCACCAGAGACAAAGAGCGGTCATTTGTCTTTGTCTGTTTTGAGTCTTCCTATATGGACACCTGAGCTTTCAGTCGGCTTGTGATGGTTGGTGGATGTTCTAGTGTTTAAAGAAAGAATGCAAAAAAGACCCAACTGAGCCGTTTATATTACTCAACCTTTTTAACAGGCTGTCATTTTCCAATTATTTGTTTCCAGAGATGTCTTTTCTGTGGTTTTGGGGTCCAGAATATTAACATGGGTAATTTGTTACAATTTTAAAGTTTTCTTGGCCTTTCTTGATCATTGAGATAACATCCATCCATCTATCCCATACTGAATCACAATGATTCCTGAGTGGAAAATAAACCCTCTCAGGTGACTCCTTTCAGTGCAAGGAGGAACAAACTGCCTCTGGGAGATGTGGCTTCTCATTGAAGAGGTCTAACATTGATTGTATCTGTCTCTTTCTATCATAATAAATTCATCATCACCATCTCTGAGGGCTGAGACTTCATTGAACCACTACATTTATATAGATGCACCAATCCAGTTTTTATCTGATCCGATCTGATACTGATGCCTTGGCTGAACTTAAATCAACTTATACCAAACCGATTCAACCACTGAATGAATGAACCATACATATTGCAATGCGAGTGAAGGCTTTAGGTTTGATATAAACATTGTTGAAAAGTAACAAATTAATACAGATATAAATGCATTTAATAAGATCTATTAACAAATAATCAGTAAAAGAAAAAAACAATAGTTTCATGTAAAGTGCACTGGATTAGATCAGTCAATATCTGTGCTGATATCTGATCTAGGTATCTGACTGGTGCATCTCTATTAATGGATGTGGCAGATTTTTGAACACCATAAGGTCATCAGCATAATATGGTTAATCAGTGTTTCACCTATAAACCAGGATACAGGTGATGAGCTAAGGCTTAATAGGAGCTAAGGTTTATTATCAGAGTTAGGGCTTAATCTAGCATTGTTTAAAAGATATGCATTAATGCAATGCAAATCAATGACTTTACTAGCAGTTCATCTGTGATTAACCTTTCATACAGTTGAAGCTGACAGCTTTCTCAACTGTGTCATGGATTTCTGCAGCTCTGCCATGTTTATGATAGGTTTCTTTGGCTTCTTCTGTGATTAATGTTCTCCTTGCCTGACTTTTCAGTTCTCCTTTTTTCATCAAACCATATGGAGATGGACTCTATTTACCTGTGGCTTTACTGTTAGATTTTAGGGGTCTGAATGCAAAAGCACTGCATACTTTTCAGAGTTCACCAAGAAGAAATATTCTTTAGGTTATGAACCCCTTTCTTCCAAATTCACAATTTTTCTCTACTTTGTTTTGATAATTTCCATAAAATTCCTGGTAGAATACATCTAAGTTCGCGGTCATGATGTAACAGAGTTGGAGGAGGTTGAAAGGGTATATACTTTCGTAAGGATCTTTACAAGAATGAGTACAAGCTGAAAGAAAGGGAGGGAAAATGCTATTTGTATTAAATATAAAACCCCTGAGGATGCTAACAAATATCTCTCTGAGGATTTTGAGAGTCAGTTTAATCCAATAAGTAGTCTGTCAGGAATGCAGCCAAGCATCAGTGGAGCAGGAGGTGTATTTGAGGTTATTTGAAGAGACTAATCACAGACTGTCTGGTTTGCACCTTCCAGAATCCAAAGTAAGCTTCATTTCAGTGAGTAAGCTGAGAAATGAAGATGTGTAGAACAGGACAAATTCTCCAACAGAGAATAAACTGCGTCAAATAAAACGTAACAATAACCGACAGAAGTAGCATAGTTGTGCAGAAAACTATATCAATCATTTAGAAAACACTTCAACCGAGTTTAAAATTAACCAAGAGCTGACAATCTCTTTGTTTCTGTGGACAGCCTTCAATATTTATTGACTTTACTGAGAAATTGTTTTTCCATGGACTTTTACTATGAACTGCTGCTTACACAGTAACACCAGACTGAACCGAAACACTCAGCCCCATTCATTTAGTCTCAAACTCGCTGACCTTTATGAGGACAGCGACTGATTGAGAACAGCAGCGGATTTTTATCCTGTATACAAATCCTGACATCTTCCCAAAACAAGCCCAGATGCCGTGGTGTTCCAACGCTTGTGTTTAATAAACATGTCAACAAACATCTGGATGCAAGTGGCAAAGGGGAAAGAGGATGAAGGTGGTGGACGGAGCCTTTTTAGACTGAGAAATGGAAGATTTGGGATAAGGTTACAGAATAATACACCAAGTCTTGAGGGCATCACTGAGTATTGTTCAATCTCATTTAAATATGGAAAGAGCATAGCACACCTAAAAACCCACTTAAACTAATAGGGCAGGTAGCTGCAGAAATTCACCGCTCAGATGGAAGAATCTGCCAACAACCAGGAAAGGTCACAGATCAAATCTAACTCATTGGTGAATGGCAAGAAAAATGAATTGCTGACAGAAAGACATAAAAAGTCTAATAGATTTTAAGTAAAGTAGCAAAAAAAGGAATCGGGTGGTCAGATTGGAAGTTAAAACAGATTATTTTTACTGTACATGCAAAACATGTATGCATTAAAAAAATATCTGGACATATCTGTAAACACATGGCAATGACAGCATGGCACTGTGGAGATTTCCTTCTTCAGCAGGGAATGGGAAATACCAGACAATAGCGGATAGAAATTTCTGGTTCACCCACCAGCATCACCAATAACATATCAATGTATTAAAGATCTAATCCTGGAAAAACTGGGAAAAAATAAAAATTTAAAATTGGCCTTCAGCAGAAGGTTTACTGTTCTGCTTAATCGTATATAATCCAAATGCAATACACTTAAAATGTGGTTATAGAGTTACATGTATTCAAGTCAAAAGGTATGAAAAACTTTGCAGGTGTTAAAAATAGTTTCTTGTCATTTATGAGCTAAACTCTTCAGCAAACCTGATTTTAAGTGTGTTTAGTCTACTGGTTCTTGTTCGGAAACCCCATCTGTCAGCAACAACCCTCAGGCAATCAATCAATTTAGGAAATCCTCTTTTTATCTTTTTTTATTAAAAATATCAGCCTCTTATTCATACTACCCCAATAAAAACACGTATTCTGTGCACAAAGCTGAACCTTAAAAAAAAGATTTTGACAGTAAAGGAAATGAGATGATGGAGCTGAATCTCTTGCTTCATGTCTTTGACAGTGGATGTGCTGTGACACATTGGACAACAATGAGGATGAGACAAGGCAGAGGAAAGAGGAAACCAAGTGTCAGGAACACAATAGGAACTGGAAGATGGATGGTTTGGGGAGTAGATCTAAAATAGGAACCAATAAGACCTTGGTTTGTTTAAATGTGTTTTTAAACATGAGGAACATTATTATAAAGCCCCTCTTACCTTTTCTGATAGATTGAGGTGTGAGCGGCTGCTTTCTGCGCTCCAGCTGAATATCCTTTGTAAAGTCCAGTCTTCCAGGTCCCGTTAACAAACGTGGACAGCCAGAGGATCAGCACCGTCCACTGCAAACTTTTCCTGATTAGCGCTTCTAACCTGTGCGATCCCATTTTTAAAGTGGAGAATTTAAACTACTGAGCGGAACAGTTTCTAATAAGGAGTCCAACTCTTGGTCCGCTCAGTGCGCCTCAGATGCGTCAAACTGAAGCAGAGCCGCAGAAGACGCGCATCCTAATCACTGAGTGGAAATAACTAAACTGTCTTCGCAGAGCAGAGAGATTTCACTCCTGTGAGGAAAAACTAAACTAAACACAGGATGAACTGTGAGAAGACTGCTGTCCTCCCTTCTCCTCCTCTCTGAGGTCCGCTCCAGCAGCGGGGCATGGAGCAGTTTTTATAGTCTCCTCTGGTGTTTTAAAAGCTCAGCCTGCTGCTGGGTCTTTCTCACTCTGCCTGCCCCACTATGAGCTCTCTCAGAGGACAATGTGACGCCTACTTCAATGCACAGAGAATGGAATATTGGGCTGCTGCTGCCTCTCCAGGTGGCTCTGAAATCAGGGGACCAAATCTTTGGCATCACATTCATTCTTAAATATCTTACGCTTCTTTCTTTCCTATTTTGGAAATTATAAAGTTGGACAAATCTATTACAACCTTGCACGGGTGTAACTTTGTGATAAAAGTTGCAGGGGACCTCTAAGGATAGTGGCTGATGGACCAACAGCTACTCAATCCAAATGCTTTCAATAGGGTTTATAGTTTCAAAAATTTGCTAAAACATATTTATTGGATGCTTTCCCATTGCTGAGAACACAAGAGAACCATAATACACTGATATTTATAGTTATAGACAGATGCCTGCCTTTAGTGCATCATTTATAAATGTCAGGATTTGGTTTTGGAAGGCAGAGGGGAATTTCTTGATGATTTAATGAAGGTTTACTTAAAACAGAGGCAAGGTTATCCAAAAAGAAAACAAAGTCCAAACTAACAGGAAACCAGGAGTCCAAAAATCAAAATAAGAAAACAAGTCAAAACAAACCAGAAACTATGGAGACATCAGGGGGATAACTATCACAAGGTGGAAAGCTCAGAGAGACGGAGTTGGAGGAAGTTTGACAAGGATACCAGCACTGAAGAACTGCACAGAGAGAGTATTTATAGGCAACTGAAACAAAGGGAGAGCTAACGAGCAGATTAGGAGCAGGTGTGAGTAGAGCAGAAACAATAAAGAGGCAAGGATAAAAAAGGAGAACTCAAGGTGGCAGCAGAGGGCAACAAATAAAAACCTGAGAACTGAAAATAACCAGAAAACACAACAAAATAAGAATTAAACCACTAAGACTATAAAACATGGAGTTAAGCAAAACTGAACACTCCAAAGAAAACATAACAGAACCGAGACTAAGACAGAAACAGAGAAAAAAAACAAACAAAGAACACAATAAAATAAGAATTAAACCATAAAAAACTAGAAAGCAGGAGCAAAGCAAAACTGAACATCCAAAAGAAAAAGCAATACAGAACCAGAAACAATAAAGAGCTCAAAAACAGCCAATACCAATGCCAACATCAATATATATCATGCATCCCTAGTATGGACACAACTTCAATTCCATCCATCCATCCATGCAAGGTTTCCCTTTCAGCTGCATCAGTGATTATCCTCCTACACAAGTATCAAATTTAAGTTTAGAAACTTCTCCCATATGTCATTGACAGCAAAAGTCTATATATTGAAGCTTATATTTAAAAAATCATTTATGCACATATTTTTATTATTTGTGCTATAATTCTTGCAGGTTTCTTATATTTTAATTCTGTCTGTTTCCTGTGAGTCTGGCTGTCTCTGGGTTGGCTGGCACAGCTATTTCTGAGTCTTGCCGAACTACAAAAGACAAAAAAATAAGTTGAATTTTATTACAGCATAGCATATTTTTTCTTGTAAACTTGGAGATATATTTTATTGCACGTTGCATATCCCAATTGTGTCTATGCTGTGCTTAAAAACAGATTTATGAACCTTTCTACCAATATAATGATGCCGGAGAAACTAATTTTCAAGATCTCTAGAAGCTCTGGAGTCTGATTCTCTATTCAATAAGAAAACAACAGATATCTGTGCATTTTAATCTGTAACTCTGAGTAATGGTCCTCCGAGAAGCCCAGCTTTTTTAACTTATATAAATGTACACTCTGTAAAAAAGAAAAGAAAAGTTATGCCAGAAAGTTACGCCAGTGCAACTTTGAATGTTCGGAGGGTTTAGACACCTTTACTGTTTGCTCTTTTACTCTATATCATTAGTTTTCTTTGGGTGTTGAAGTATAGCTGGGAAAAGTAGAAGTAGTGTAAATGTTTTCTGTCTCCTGTTCTATTGTCTTTCATTGAATATTAAATTTCTTCTTGGCACTTTTCCACAAAATTCATATTTGTGGATTAAAAACTAACTAGCTGTCCAGTCAGCAGATTCGGTCACATGATATATCTTAGGTTGAGGTTTAGGCAGATCCCAAATGCAGAATAAAGGTAAAATGAAAAATTATTTAATGAGGAACTTTGAATAAACTTAAGAAAGAAGTTGAGAATAAATACAAAAAACATGCACAAACAGAAGATTCAAGTGATGATACATTAAGAAGTCAGTGAGAGCATAGGGCTAGAAAGAAACATGAAGGATAAACATAAAGAATCCAAAAATGGTTAATAATGAATAAACTAATAGGCAGCAACAAAGGGAGCATCAGCACTAAGGAGTAAACTATGTGATAGGATCGTAAGGAAAAGAACATAGTAACACCTAAATGACAGAAACTAACAGATTATGAAATAAGTTTGGTTTAAATATCTTTAGAAACATATATTTCACACCTGTCTAGCTTGGTCTTTGCTATGCAGCTTAAACACTAACTTCTAAAACATTCACAGAGCAGCTGGATTAAGTTAAAATTACATTACACAGAAGAGAAATGTATTTACTAATACGGTATCCTTTGACAATAATTTAGCCTTAACTTTTTTTTAGGGGGTATCCTTTGAAGGTTGGCTGGATATAAATGTACCACACCTTTTTAAGTGATATTTGTAAAAAATAATAATAATGTGTCCTTTTTGATCCACTTAGCAAACATGCACTGCTTTGTTTTGGTCCTTACAAAAAAAAAAAAAAAAAAAAACATACATTCAAAGTGTAGCTCACCCCAATCTAAAAGCATAACCCACCGCAGACAAATTATGGAAAAAAGACATGAAAGTAGTTGTTATCAAGAGATCCTATAAGAGGCAGATAAAGCTTGGTCGAGACGACTGAAAATGCTGGTGCAAGTGACCAGTAAGCATTTCAACCTAGGGAGGACAGTGCTAAGATGATTTTAAGAGAAAATTTGCAAAATGACAGAAGTTTAAATGGATATTTAAAACAACAACAAAAAAAAGAACAGCTAAAACGGCTCCTTTTGGTGGTCCAATTTAAACACCTTTAACCTGCAAAACATAAAATAAAATCAATAAATCCTTTTGGGAGGAGTCACACTTTCAGATTGTGGCTGTGATCTGACAAAACTTTAAAAAGTTCAAGATGAGAAAATACTTTTAAAGGAAACTGTATTGATTTTGGGGTTAAGCATTCAGCAAAAGCAGGCATTACCTATAAGGTAAGATTTTGGTCCGCTCCAAGCCAAAGACTTAAAATAATCCAAACTTAAACTTTGGTTTTGATCTGCCTGTGGTTCTTCTCTGCTACTTAATACTGTGTCAAAAGTATTCTCCCATGTCACATTATATTATCACATTCACTGTGCATGGACTCATCATTACCGCTATAGGATGAAGCTTGGCTGCATTTTGGTCTCTTGTTGTTTTTTAGAGGTACCATTGTCATTTTAGGATGTCAAAAAGTAACAGGTATATGAGATTTCCAGACATTGTCTTTCTGTATGGTCATTTTTAATCCGTCCCCTGTCCTTTATAAAGTCACAGAAATTAACTGCCTAATGTCATAGCTGCATAAAGCTTAATAAATCCTATAAAACTATTTTCAACAGGGGAACTCAGTCTTTCAACTTCAAGTTAGGTCATAAACATGCTTATTTTTACTCCTCATGTTGTCCTAAATAGTTAAATCGTATGAGGGGGCAATCTAACCTTTACCCTCTGCACTCAGACAGAACCATTGTAGCCTACATAATAGTAATGAGATGCATTCTTGTGATCTTTTGTGAGAGTCGGGGCTTTTGAGGACGAAGACGAAAGAGAGTGAAATATTTTCATGGTAGCAGATTTTCTTTTATTTGCATCTACTGACCAGGATTTGGCCTATGCAGAACATTATAAACAAATATTCACTGTAACAGAAAAAGCTACAACTCTATCTATCACAATTAAATGTTTTTGAGTGCTGCACTCTCTGCCTGTGTTTGTGACCTCTCTGCTACACTGGCAGCCAAATCCTCTGGGGCTCTCTTGATTTTTTTTAAAGGAAACTGTACCTGCTGTGCCATGCTGAGCTCAGCAGCCTTATTTGAGTGGAGCTGTCCCAGATCTAGGCTACATGACAGAAGAAAAACAACACACAGCATTGCACATAACAAAAGACAACACCAAATTATAGAGACTTGGGTATAGAAAACGATGCTCACATCTACATACATCTCAATCTGCTTTGGCATAAGCTTTGTTCAATTGATGCATTTTTTAAAACATCAAGATTAACATTTCCTTATTTAGAAAGTAATTTATAAGACAAACCAATTTAAAATATCTTCAGGTGATGGGTAACCTCAGAGTCACATACTTCAAAGCGAGCAGAGCAAATCAGTATTTTGTGCTGCCATCTAGCGGTAAAACTACCAAGTACATATTTTCCTGTGAAAATTCTCAGTCATCTGGGACTTGGCAAAAAAAAAAATAAAATAAAATAAAAAATAAATAAAAACAGGCTTGAATAATTAGAGTTTAACAATTAGATATATTACTTTCCTGTAACATTTGCATAAGACGAGTAAGAAATATAAATATAAAAAATGAGATAATTCATTTGATATCTTATGTTAATTTTTATAACCACTTTGAGTAATGGTAGATTTTTTTTCATTTTTAGAGGACACAAATAATTGCTTGTGTATATTTTTGCAGTCATTATATAGTCATTTTAGATGTTTGCATGCGGAAGTGTATCGGTTTCTGTTGTTTCCATCTTTATTGTTGCTACTGTACACCCAATAAGATACTGTGAGTACATTTGAGTTGGAGTTTTTTTTAAAAACATATCACAATTTGTTTTTATTTCTTTGAATTATAAACAAAATACCCTAAAAAAAAAATTTAATCCAAGATAGTAACATTTTGTTGCCTTTGCTCAAGTTTGGTCTCAGTCCTTTATTTGGATAGAAAAAAATAACTCCCGATTTTTATCAGCTGATAAATGTTATCTGGATGTTCATTTCATTGTCCTTGTTGTTTTTCTATCTCTTAAGCAGATTTGAAAGATATTTTTCTAATAAATATGTATTTTGTTTGTAATGCACTTAATAAATAATGACTAGAAATGCAACCTTTTTAGATGCAATTAGCTGTGTGTAATGTTGACAATATATTTATCAAAATTAACTTGATGTGGTATAATAGTTCACACAAATAAGATAATGTTAATTGAAAATATGTTTAGTGTGAGTATTCAGCTGGAGATGTTATATTGTTTTTACAAATTTATACAATTAATAGTCTTACATTTACCTCATGTATCAGAGTTTATCATAATTTCCAGAAAATCTTCCACCACAACTCTTTCTTAACGTTTGATATAAAACCTACATTTCTGAGAAACTTTAAACGACAATTTCAGATAATGTTCACATATTTTTTTGGAGAACGAAGAAAGACTCACAAAACACACACAAAAGAAATGTTCACAAAAATAAACAAAAAAAAAGAAAATAAATAGTATTTTCTTGCTCAGAAAAACATAAGACTGCCTTACCACTTGAGTTGTTTAAAACTACTTCATTAAGACATTAGTAGAACTGATGTGGATTTTACAGCAGAATTATTTTGAATATGCTCTTTATAGAGAATCAAAAATGTGTATTTTTGGGTTTAATTCATCCTAGATCAAATGTTTTTAGTCCAACTTGTCAATAAATTTCTTTCTTTCTTTTTCGGATTGAGTTTTGTGTATTGTTCCCTCTTTAACCTGTTACCTCTGCTAAATAGTTAGACTCTATGGGCCCACAAACTACTCTCAATTAGCCTAAATTTAATTAACATCTATATTGTGTTTGTGATGTTTAACAGCGAATCATTCATTGACTATGGGAAATTAAAGCTTTTCATGAAATGTTTTAATTACTGTGAATTCTGTGAATATCACCTCAGTTCAGCAGGAAGTTAAAGAAAAAAATTTCCATCATTGCAAAAATAATTGTAAAGGATAGGGAAATTTTTTTTTACCGGTATATTGTTATTATTATTATTATTAATCAATACCTGGTTGCATTATCTAAGGCCTAATCCCAATGTTGCCCCAACTAACAACCACTAGCCCTTACTTGCTACCTACACACCCTCAAATTGAAGACACAACAGTTAGGGCTTTGTAATCTTTACTAGGCTGCATGGTTGAAGATAGATTACGTAAGCAATTATTTACCTATGCACATGCTTTGGAAACGAAGCTTTTTAATCAAAATGGAAGATAGAGAAATAATGGTGACAAGGGATGCAGTGGGGAATGCTCTTCAGAGGCTTTTAAAAATGCCATATTAATTTAGCCCTAGAAGCACTGTTTCGGCATCCTACCTCCAGCAGAGACACCAGCCAGACTCCGTCTCTCCTCTTCTCTCCTGGCTTCTCTGATCTAACACTCTACTCCTTGATCGCCCACTGTTTTTTCTTAGCTCCAGAGTGGGGCAGTGGTGGCCACATCGTCTGTCCTAATGCTCTTGCATGGCTTTCCCACTTCTTCTCTATGAGGTCCAGAGCGCAGTCTTAACTTACCTCTGTTTTCCAGGAGAATTTGGTGAACTCACGGATGTTGACAGCAACGGCTTTGTTTGGCTATCAAAAGTAAAAAAAACAATTCCCTCTGTAGAATTGCAGACTTCTATTTTTCTTGGCTATCTGGGAAGGGCCAGATAGGCACCTAAAATCCTGCTTTTAAGGGCTTAATCATTCTTCTACCACTTGTTATCTCCACTACCACTACATACTGAGAGGAAATGGCACATCACTGAAAAATAGGGCTACAGAGTGTGATGGGATTGAGCCTAAATCATAGAAGTGAAAGGGTAAGCTTAAAACGCTCATTTAAAAAAAAAAAGCCCTTTTGATGCATGTTTGTCATTATTTGGAACCAAAACAACTTTACCTACATTTCCATAATGAGAAATAATTTTTTTTTAAATTAGCGATGCTCGAAAACGTCTTTGTTGAAAATGCTCAAAGTGAGATTAAGGCAAGAAAATAAATGACCAGCTATCCCAAGATGCAGCTGCCTTCCGAAATCCCCTCTTTATAAAAAAAAAAAAAAACTGTTACTACCTCTTTTTATCCAACTTTTGAAGAATTTCTTTGCTTGTTAGTCTTTAACAATTGTTTAAATGTACTACATTTGAAAAGTTAAAGACTGGTGTGTAAAGTTGAATTTTCTATTCTTCTTTCATGCATTAAAGATTAAGAGCTAATGTTACATTTTGGTCATATACTTTTCTCAAATGTTTAAAAAAATAAATAAATAAAAAAGGCTCACACAGGGGCAGACTGGAAAACCATGGACACCATACTTACGGGCGTGTGCCAGACCCCGTACCGACTCTAGCATTAAGATCCTTGAGTAAAAGTCTGATATAAGCAGGTATAACCTTCATCAAAAGTAAAAAAGCTGAAAGAAATACAATTTCTTAAAAATAGAAATTTATTAACACAAGTTCTTTTCAAATGAGATACAATATGGGGTGTTTATCAATATCATGAGGGTCTTGTCTGAGGCACTATTAAAAGGTTTTTGGTAAAAATAGCTGAGAAAAAAACAAAAAACAAATCAAGTGCAACAAAGAAATATGCCGTGGTGTCCTAATCTAAATTAAGCAAACATTCCTTCCCCCACAAGTAAAGGCATTAATGAACAGTAAAATACTTTAATTGTTTTCATTTAGTGCAACAAACTGAGAAATCACCCTGGTTCATAGAAACGTATGCATTGAATATAGATGTAGGATTTATAAGCTAATAATGTCAAAGTAAATAGATGCCTTCATTTTATTCAATCATAAAAACTAGAGGGAGAGATGACAAATGGTGCAAACGTGACACAAAACACACATCTACCAATCCCCAGTATTCAAGTACACCAATTTAACTACAGAAACTTTAAAATCCCTCACTGTTCTGCAGATTTCTGTCTATGAAACATAAAGGACACTCGAGGCCTTTCATTAGGATAATCCAAAAATTCTTGGAAGGTGGCTCAGGAAACTGGACAGAATTATAACTCAAAGTATTTGCCTTGTGTGGCTCTAGAGTTTGTTTCAGAGAGAAAACAGGAAACAAAAACAAAAAAAGCTATCCAAAAAGTTGATTCTGAATATGAAAAAGCTGCCAAGAGGCCTTTTAAAACAGGTCCATCTAAATGGCAAACAACCCCCAGTATTTATCAAAAGCTCTGAAGGACTGTTCACCATGAAATAGCAAACAGTCCTTCAGCAAAACATTTTTCCTCATCTTGCTATATTTGTTTTTTTATTTCTCAGCTCCATCTGTGCCTTCTGCAGATTGAATGTCATTGGTATTTCATTTCTTGAAAAAAAAAAAAAAAGATTTGTTACCCAAACAGCTAAAGCTTACCCATTTCACTTCAAGTTGGCTCTCCTAACCCAGTGGATGAATCAGATTAGATAAAAGTTTTTAGAAGAGTCACCATAGGATAAAAAAAGCATATCAAACATCAAAATAATCAACTAAAGATAATATATAGTTTAGAAGATGGTGGGAAAAAAATATGGACAAAAATTATGTTCAAGCAAAAAAGCTAAATCTTATTAAATTTTTTATTAGGCTAAATATCCCACAAATAAGTTATCAAAACATTGCTTCATCACATTTTAGGGGTTTTAAAAACATAGTTATGTAAATTTAATCCTTTTCCAATGTTGTGTAGCATCTCTTAAGTGAATCCCAGTAAAACTGCACCTGAGCGTGGAGGAAAACACACATTCTTCAGTACAACTTCATTAACAACCACTCAGTTCACCATAGTTTTCTCGAAATACAGCCAGGAGGCCAGTGTGGCCATTTTATCATGTAAAGTTAAAAGAAAAAGGGAAAAAAACTAAATCAAAAGAACTTTCTGATATATCTTGATTAGGATTTGTATGAGCTGCTGGTTTCTTTCTCTTCAATCTTTTTGCAATATTAGTCCTTTAAAGTAATCCATCGTGTTCAAAGCTGGAAGGCAACAGAGAGAAGGAAAAAGGGCAGAACTTGACTCCAGTCCCGCTGTAGAATTTATTCTGAAACTCCACCCTACAGGAGAAGCAAACGCCTGTCAGACCAATAAAAAACTGGCATAATTAATCCTCAGTCACAGGAATCCTTACCAGTGCAGCCGAAGGGCATGAAGGAATGCGGACAGACCCTCCATGACGAGGAGGATGGACACAGTGAGAACAGCAAATAGGGCGAATACAGGGACCAGCAAGATCACGGAAAGAGCCGGTGTCATTTGAAGTCCTACTCTCATCACCATACCCCAGAGGACCTCTGATAGCTCTGTGAATAAAAAAAACAACAACTTAAAATGATCATACTTTTTATGAACGGGATGCAGTTAACTTTTTAAGAAAGGAAAACATAATATTTTGGAGATCCACCATATCCCTGTCAACTCTGACAGGCTTGAATTAACTTTGCTGAAAAAAAAAAGCCTAAAGTTTCACCAGAGAGATTATGTGTTCAGCCAGGAGTCTAAAGCAACATGCTGCCAGTAAACCACCATACTTACGGGCGTGTGCCAGACTAAGAGCCCAGAGTCTCAGGTATGATGCTGTGTTTGAGATACAACCCAGACAATACTCTATTGTGTGGATGGCCTGATGAAGGAATTCATCTGCAAAGTTAAACTGCAACAAACACAAAAAAAGAAAGTAAATTTTAATAGAAAAATAAAAAAAACAATGATTTCAAATCTTAAACACTCTTTGCTAGCAATCCAGTTTGATGTTAATCAACTTCTTACCTCCTCTGAAGAAGGCTCTCCACTACCAGTGAGATCACTGTGAGTGCTGCCCTCCTCCATGTCTTCAGACCTCAGAAGGTAAAGCTCCTCATCACTGTTTCGCCGCACTCGCTCATATCCCTGATGATAGAGATAAGATTCAAAATCAGAGCTTGCTCAGCTTTACATGAAAGCCAGGGCCGCCCTTTTCTAAACCAATACAAACACGATGCATCAACAAAGTGTTTCCCTCCTGAATTGAGAGAATAACTAAGTACTGGTCTAAAACAGCTGACCCCATAAGCTAAAATACAATCTCAATGAGAATCCTACTACTTTCAACCCCTATGCCATATAGATTTAGGTTTTCCTCTTTCTGTAATAGGCTATTGCGTCTCTCCTTCATGAGAAAAAACTTTGACAAATTAAAATTTAGGAATATACTAATGAAGTGGGATGTTTCAGTGCTCACCCTGTACATTCCCAGGCGATTTCGGCCTCCATACTGAAGCCAGTAGAGGTAGACTGGTTTCCCCAGCAGTAAAACAGGCACTGAGAGAACAGCAATGACCACAAGAAATGCCTGCAGGCCAGTCTGGAAGGAGAAAAAACAAATCTCAACAATCTGTGATGTTTTATCACCAGGTTAACATATTCACTGCTGGATTGGAGCAGTTTTGGGAAAATGCTCAGAAAAATCTTACCTGTCCTGGATAGAGAGGCTGTAATCCATCCCCCTGCATGAGGAACATGTTAATGAAGTGGATTAGAATACTGGGTGCCTGTCTGGAGTCCTTGGCAGTGAAGGCCAGCCACTTGTAGAAAATCATGAACACCAAGTAGCCAAACAGACACAACAAGAACAAGAGTTCAGGCAGAAATACCAAGTACAAGTTATACTTCTTCCGGAAGTATCTGTTTGTATTTGGGGGGGAAAAAAAGAAGAAAAGAAACAGATTAAAACAGAAGAAAAACAGAAAAGACATTTCAAATCTGCAAGAAGTATCTTACCGGTGATTGTAAGTGCTGAGGATGACGCCAAAGCTCATGTGTATGACGCCCAATATTACTGACATTTTCATTTTATAGGAGTTTAGGAATGTAAGGCGGTTGGAGGCCAAGTTCCAGATCTTCACAGAAACAAACAAACAAATGAACAAAATGTTAATTCATTATTATTTTTGAATATCTTTACTTCTTTATCTCTGACCCTTTCCACTGTGGTTCTTGTTCTTAATGGGACTGGATTTCTAATGAGTAAATAACGCACAGGTGACATCCCTTAGAGCAACCACTTATGATTTGCCTTCCCTGGATTTTATTTATAGCAGAACAGAATGAAATGGTATAAGTATATCCTTTATTGTCCCTCAGAGGTTAAATTCAAGTGCATCAGCAGCAAAGTGACAAGCAAAATGGAAATGTAGATTCCCACAAAGTTAAAGCAAGAACAAAAAAAGCATGTAATAGATTTTACTATGAAGGACCTGGATTGGATATTGGTTCCAATATCAATTACAGCAATAGTTAAAGCAATCTAGTCACTTTACTTGCATGTTTGAAACCACAGATTACATTATCAGTGTTAATATGTTACCCTTTTTTTTAAAACAATCCTGCAAACTTGAGGCCTTAACTCACATGGCAAGGAATACAGTTCATTCATTCATTCACTGATTTTTTGTTTGTTATATTGATAAAAAATGTCACCTGAAAAAAGACTGACCTTCTAACATACATCAGAAACTTAAAATTTGTACTTACTGGGTCAATTCCAAAAGGGTATGGTCCTTGAAAAACTCCAGTGACATTTGGATCAAGGGTCAGAAACGGATTACCATGTAAGACATTATCCCTATAAGACAGAAAATATGTTAAAAGTGTTGGCATTTTATAAGTTTATCAATCCACGAAGATTCTTATATCCACTCTGAAGTCCCAGTGAAACACTCACTTCCACACTCCAGCTTTAAACATAGCCTTAGCGCTCCATCCAGAACCAAAGATATTTAGAGACCTTGAGAAACAGTCGTTGTAAATGAGGCCGGTGTAGATGGAGAACAGACCCATCAGCAGAATGATGTAACGGCCTTCGAAGAACGTGTTCCAGATCTGCAGTTACACATTAAAACAGTGTCACATGTCAGACACGTCACACGCCACGCCACTAACCAGTTGACAAGAGCAGGATTTAACGTCGGCATTACTCACCTCATTCCTGGTGTTTTTTAGTTTGCGGTTGTTCTCGTAGCGCACCATCCAGAAAGCAAACAGAGACATGATGATTCCGTGACCCAGGTCCCCGAACATCACAGCAAATAAGAATGGGAAGGTTATGATTGTAAAGGGAGCTGGAAATGATCAGATAAAATAAATAAGTATGTATGTTTTTTTTCAAATCAAGATTTTTCAAACAGCAAGTGACATTAAAACACAAACATGTACAGTAGATTCCTGATGGATTAAATCCAACTTACCAGGGTTTACCTCCCGGTAAGAGCCCACGCCATAGGCATCCACAATGTTTTGGAAGCCAGAGGTAAACTTGTTGGTCCTTATCAGCGTCGGGGGGGTATCAGTGGTCGGAATACGATTGACAAAAGAAGGAACAGTCGCTCCGCTTTTTCTCTGAAATATCAAAATAGAAATTTGTTAGAGGCTGGTTAAAAAAAAAACAACAACTGATCTTTGTATTTCTGTGCCAATGAACCTTAAAACAAAATGACTGTTAATCTGTCACAGAATAAAAACTGAAATACAAGTTTTTGGGCATAAGGATAGCAACTCCTTATCCAGCAGCTGTTAAAAGTTATTGCAAAGAGTGAAAGCTCCTTCTTTAAGAATAGAGTTTAGAGCTTTTCTCACCGATCCGTCTTCTAGGGCTCTCCGTAGTTTGGGAATGTCATCAACAGGACACCACACCTCAGCGATCAGGCACTTATTAGTCACATCAAAACTGCAGAGGTTCAGAATATAGTATATGGCCTTCATTTTCTTGACCTGGACAACCCAGGTACAGACAGATTCTGAAGCCTTGATCAGGACCTGTTTCAGGTAGTCTTCTGTTCTGTGGAGCACCTTTAACAGGAAAACAAGATGGGTTGCTTGATTAAATTATGCAAGTATAGAGTTAAAAAAAAATTACTCAAGAAATAAACATAAAAGAAAAGATCTTTGTAGGCTTGACTGTAAATATGAAAGAAAACTATGGAAAACAGAAGAGCTAATAAAAAAATAAAGAGGATATATATTACAGCTTAAGCCTTCTGTTTATAATGTGGTACAGAAGGTGAGCCTAGCTCAGTTTCCCAGTGATGTCCTGGTCATAGACAAAACTGCTTCAAATAATCACAAGAACAACTGGGCTAATCGTTTAACACATCAGTCTAATCATTTAGTTCTTCATAAAAAAGGAGGGTAAAAAGTCACCTCTAAAAACATTAAATGTTAAGAAAAGAAACTGAAAAACTCAAGCCATCTTTAAAAAAAAAAACAAAAAACAAAAAAAACGGGCATTTCTATTTTAAATTTACTTTAATGTCAGGTAGAGATGTCTCCATATAACTTTTTCTGTTCTGATGCGATACCGTTATTGACACGATGCAATTTTGGCACAAATCAGAGGCGGATTTATAACCCATTTTATAATATAGTATGTTAGAAAAAATCTATTAACATCATTAAAACAGTAAACAAAAGTAAACAACAAAAGGCTTCAAAACAGCTGACATGTGCAAAATTAACCAATGATTTACAGAAAATTTTCACAGAGGCAAAGTGTTTCTATCAGATTGAAAATATCCACTAAAATACGATAGTAGCTTTTTGGCTAATATTGGTTCAAAATCCAATAATAATAATATCAGATCGGGACATCCATAATATCAGGAATGCATGAGTAAAAACCTTTATATTAAGATAGACGACGTACTGTGTGTAGATCCTGAATGCGAGTTCTGAGCCCTTCCACAACATCGGTTCTCTCATCGTTGCTACTGGGATATGGATACAGGTGGCAGTGGTAGCTGTTTAGAGAGAAGGTAAGAGCAGCAGATCATTAATCACAAAATATGATGGTAAATGTCAGGCAGTGAAGTGTTGTGAGCTGTAATTACCAATCGCAGATCTTCTTCACTTTCTGGCCAATTTGGTCACCCCAGTAAGAAATTAGGAACACTACACTTTTAGTTGGCTCGCCCTGCAGAGATAAAATAGTCCAATCCAATCACCTCTTTTCACAAAACATACCTGACTTTAATTCAAAGCATTTAAAATCTCTGCCTGTGAAATTTATACAGCACAGGAGAATCACTAAAAGAGCCAGAATAACACCCTAAAACCTCCAAAATCAAAATGTTGACCTAAGTTCCCACAATTTAGGAATTTTCAGAACCAATGTCTTCAAATTAAAAGGACAAGGGTAGCATGTACCTCCTGCTACAGCTGAATATGTCTTCAATATATGATTTTGATAAAATGTAAATTTAAAAAAAATATAAACTGAATAGCCTGGAAGTTGTTGGATCAGAATCAATAAAGAAAACTGAGTAAATTACATTATGAATGAATGGCCTTCATAGCAATAACATTCATAGGCTCCTCAGGAATGATATTCATGGCCTAATTTAAACTGAATGTTATTTATATTCCTATTCATCCAAAACACAGATTAAGTCTAATGATTGTGAGATTTGAGGCTCTGTTCAAGCACTTTTGCAAATGTGATATGAAATAGTACAATTTTAGATGCCTAATATTAGCATCAAATGCTCACTAAGGGCATTTAGTGGTTTATAATTATTTCACAAGAAAAATATACAAGTCTGCACATCTTAAACGGACTTGGAAAAATTAAGTATCTCAACAAATGAGAATGCTTTTCATCTTCCTATTCTTGATTTCTCCATTAGAAAATTAAAGAAGTTGTAATTTACAGCAAAACGGCTGTAGTAAAAACCCCAATTGTCGACCACAAATAAAAAAAAACAGGATGCTCATTTTTGGGCCATCAGCATAGCTTTAATTGCAAAATATGCAATCTCCAATGTTCCCGGTTTATGTACTTATTTAACATCACGGGCAATTGACCAAGTCAGCAATGACACTTGACAGCAGCCATCCTACACTGGAACTCTAGACACAAATTCAATTACTTTCATGGATAGTTTTGAAAAACATTCCAGGACCTTGAAACCATTTCTTTAGACTCAACCCTTCAAGGATTTCAAGGAAACATGGGAATCCTGTTAAACATAGCTGTATCAGGACTGAGATACCAGGATTCATTTAGCAATCCATCTTAGATTTAGACTGATACAGGATGCTAGAAGCTTCTAGGAGAACATTAAAGAATTATTTATCATACCAACATCTCCACACATATCCTTCAAACACAACTTTCAAAAGTTTTTGAATGTATTATAACATATACCAACATGTTTACACCTGCAATTCTCTGCACATGTGAACATATTGGTAAAGTCAGAAATAATATTAGTAGAATAATATCAGTTGGAGGAAAAATCTGAGCAAGCCAGCTCAGATTAACCCTTTTTTTTTTGCATTTTTGTAACATTAGATTCCTGAAATCTTTCTAGATCACCTGCAACATGCCCACTTATTGCATGTACTCTTTTTATTTAATTTTTTGGCCAAGCTACTTTGCACTCCTTATTTGGATTTTTTGATGATCAAGTGCCAAGAGTAAATATTTATGGATATATAGTCATTTGGCAAGCTTCTAAAAGTGAAATAAAATCAACTGAGTTTTTTTCAATTAGAAAAACTAAACATGGACACCATTTGAGGTAAATATTTACAACCTTCCATTTAGAGAGTGGGAGGCATACAAAAAGGAAGAATGACAATATTAAATAAATGTTTGTTAAACCTAAAAATAATAAACAACAATGAAGAAAGAGTTTCATAGACTTCAATTTAAACTGATATCTGACATATCTGAGAACTTATTATTTGCTTTAATAGTTTTCGTCACTGTTTTTTTTATTTTTGTTGCTCTGATGAAGCTTATTTAAAAAAAAAAAAAAATTAAAAAGGCACGATGCATGCATGTGTCTAAGGGGAAAATTACAAGGAACACATTGATAAAAAGAAAAGTGCCCTTAAATTGTCCTGACTTTCTAGTAGTGAAAGCATGTCATGACCCGTCGGGGTCCTGGATGCCTGATGTCTGATCAAACAGGAAAGAAAGGGCTAATCTGATTACTGCTGTCTGCGGACGTGATCACAAGGATCACTACCAGCTACCACCAGGAAAGCACAAGGTTTGCATTAGAAACAGAAATGTGCTTTTAAAAGTTTCAGCAACATTTTTTAATTTACAACCATAAAAGATATTATATATATATAAATTAATTAAAGTACTCTATCTAAAATCCCCCCAAAAATTAACAGCTTCTAAGTCTTGCCACAGATTGAATTGAGGTCTAAACTTTGGGTCAAAGCATCCAATGGTTACTCTGGTTTTATGTTTAGGGTGTTTGTCCGGCTGCAGGGTAAGACTCCACCCCGGTCTCAAGTCATTAACTCCATCATCTTCCAGCAACTCTCCCCAGCTTCCCAGTCCCTGCTAGACGTTAGAATCTCCTCAGAATAATGTCGCCACCACCATCTGTCATAATGGGTTGTTGTTGTTAAAGCTACAGTGTGTAATAATTATAGGGATATACAGTCAGAAATGTAATATATTATACAAAACTATGTTATTTATCATCATCTACGAGCTCAGCCTCTTAACCTTAATATTTGCGTTGCCTTAGAATTCGTTATTTATAATTACATAGGAGCGGGTCTTGCAGCCATGGAGGCAGACATCTTTGCGCTACGGCAGCGCAGAGCCAACAAACTAGCGATTGCGAGATCGCCAAAACGTCACAACGATGTAGAAAAAATAACGGGTATATTTATTATCTTAAGTCTACATGAAATCTATACCCTACACAGACTAATGAAATACTATCTGTAAAATTATCTATGTAAACAAACCTCATCACTTGAGAAGGTAGGTGATGCGGACGTCGTGGAAGACATTTTGTCCCGTAACGCTCGCCGTACTGTTGGGGGGGAGAAGCGGTGGACGGGAGATGTTCATGTTGCTGCAGTCTGCAGTCTGACCGCTAGATGTCGCTAAAAGTTACACACTGTAGCTTTAAATCAGAATGTGTGTTTTAAAAAATTTTGCTAACGTCCCCTGTTCCTTACATCCTTTCAATCAAATATAATATAAAAACATTCTTTGGGTTTAATGTGTGCTGTCATGGAGGCAAAATGTAAAGCCAGAGAAGCAAATAAACCTCATGGAACCTACTGTATCAGGATCTTCCAG
This sequence comes from Cyprinodon variegatus, assembly GCF_000732505.1. Lineage (NCBI taxonomy): Eukaryota > Metazoa > Chordata > Actinopteri > Cyprinodontiformes > Cyprinodontidae > Cyprinodon > Cyprinodon variegatus. The sequence continues at coordinate 56,905 of NW_015150783.1, forward strand.
GTACTCTTCAACTTCTGCGCTGCTCAGGATGGTGTAACCTTTACATACTCGCCAAAGCATTCGCTCAAACGCTTCGATCTTTGTTCTGTGAATCAGCCCCGAAATGAAACTGCAAGATAGGCATTCAAAATTTCAGAAAGTCTGCAAGATATCATAGCCACACAATTTATCTTTTTTTTCCTAAATTACCAGCAATAAGATCAGTCAAACAAAAAAGCAACAGTAAAGCATTAAACATGGTTGATGTCATTTTAAAGGTTCTAATTATGAAATTATAGAAGAGAGAAAAAGATTGATTCATGAGTTATTTATGAACTGTATAGTTTATTTTCAGTAACATATTTAAGTTATATGTGCAAATTCATGACCATTTACAAACTGTCATATGTGGCTGTGATGCATCCTGTTTTAGAATAGCAGAGATTTTAAAAGGTTTTACACTATTAGTGGAAACACTATTAGCGGAAAAAAGAACAGGATACTGATGTGTTTTAAGATTGATGTCATTATAGTCTGAACTCACCACAATGACATCATTCGATTAAAGTGATAAGAAGAAATCACTTCCCTTTTTTCACTCGTCTATACAGTTCAGATTTGTCGAATATAGAACTAAAAGGTGCCCTGTCTACAGAGCTTCCTGGCTAGATAATGCAGCTCCTCCATAGTTACTATAGGAGTCTTCACTGCTACTCTGATTGATGATATTTGTAGAGTTTTTCCTTACGATTCAGATTTCTGAAACATTTTGTCTATAACTTAACATCCCAATAAATTATGTTCAATTTTGTAGCTGCTTAATTTGGAGCTGTTCTGAAGATATTCCGTTAGGTTATATCCAAGTAATGTCCTTTTACGGGCAGCGAGTTGAAGGCACAAACTAAACTGTTCATAATGTATTCTTTATGGTACGCCAGCATTCATAACATGTACGCAATCACTGTCCCCCAGACATACCCCAGTTTAGCTCCCAGTCTCTGCATACTGCTGTAGTCCATCCTTGTGTCTTTCTCTAGAAATGGAAACTCCTCATACTGGACTTGTAGCGGTTCTCTCTAAGAGAAAAGACAAGATGTACAAAACTATTAAAAAGGACAAAAAACATTCTTAACCAAACTCAAAATAAAACAAAGACAGCTTGATGTGATAGAAATCCTACCTCAGCAGTTCTCTGTACAAAGTTGCGTGTGATGCGAAGCATGTGTGTGTACTCTGTGAGCTCCAGCAGGTTCTTCTGCAGCTTTTCCTTATTTCTGGTTACTTCACCTAGTTCAACCTCAAGTCTCTGCAGCTGCTCCTGTAAATAAATGTGGATGTAAGCATAATAAACATACAACAACAACCTTTCTCTAAGAGTGAGGACAAAAGGAAACAGTACCATTATTGTCATTATATGCTTCGGTGAAGGAGCTGCAGGGTTAATATCTCTTTCTGGCAGTGAAATGTCTGCTTTCTTAATTTCCCTTAAAAGGTAACCTGTTAAAAATGACAAGCAATATTTTTTAGGACATTTTTTCCAAGCTTCCACAGGAGACACAGGACAGCACTAAATCTGAGACTGACAGTGTGTTATTTTCAACTTAATTTAATAACACAGCATTTATTTAACCAAAGACAGCAGTGCATTCAACTGAAACTACAACCGCCTGATGTCTCTCATGACCACAGCATCGGTTAAGCCCTGTGAGAGGAACCCCACTGTTCCTTCAAGTATTTGTTTGTGGTTTATCCTTCTGCAATAGGAAATAAACCAATATTTAAAGGCTAGCATAGACTAGCTTTTCTAACAATAAACACTAATCTCTGAAATTTTTCTATACAATTTTGACCTGTATTTTTAATAAAAAAAAGGCTGAAAACATTTCCAAATCAAGCATTTCCAGGGTCAGAGTTAGCAATCTCAAAATAATTAAACAAAACAACTTTTCTGTAATTTGCTCATCCTTCCTGATGTTTCCAAAGCAATATGGCCAATACAGGCAGATTCAAACTGACATCCTGTCACAGACAACCCTTTTTCAGAATGTAAGTACAGAATGACCAAAGATGCTATAGAACAAAAGCTAGTACCTGACCTAACCTGGTCATCTGATGCAGTGATATGAATGAACAAATGGCCTCAGAAAACAACAATTGGTTAACAAATGCCATATTGAAGAGTTTTGTCTTTATTTGATTTAGAATTGGTATGGCATTTTCACTGAATACAAAAGATTACATTCTCATTCATCTGATAGTAAAGGCAGGAAAAAAGAAATGTTCTATGTGTTGTCAAAACTGTGTATGCACGCTGATCTGAAAATATAACAATAACCAGGTAACAGGCAGAAAGCCGTATTCCTGAATATAACAGGCTGAATCACATGCTTTCCTCTTACCCAGGATCCTCTCCATCTCTTCACATTTTTTGATCTCGTTGACGTGTTTTCGCTGGAATGCGTTCACATTAGGATTGAGCTGGAACGAGTGTGAGATAGTCCATTAGTCACGCCAACAATCAGAGAATGCACTTTTCCGGTTTAATTGTTGTATCAGTGGAAGAAGACACTGGTATCCTCAAAAAGGTCATAGCCACATTGCCAGCAAGTAAATGCACAGCCAGATTCACAACAGCATTACAAAACTCTATGAAAACTGGTCCCAAACTATCCCCCCACAGTTTGACAGTGGAAAAGACCCCAATAGCTGTTTGAAAGTACAAGCAGTCATTCAAACAGGCAGCATGGACAACTTTCTTTGATATTTCCCTATTAAGGGATCTTATAAAAGCCATTTGTTTTCAAGACATCCATTGAGGGGTTTCCATGGCGAACACTGGTTTAAGGTTTTTCTTAAGGTTTAAACTCCTGAGTCCAATTTGGGTCCAAATTGTATTGTTATGGAATATAGATGACATAAGAGAAACATGTAAAGCAGGTTGTATATCAGAGACAGTAGCTTTAAATTGGTTACATGAAGCAAGAGAATTAGAAATGTTTTTAATCAAAGCAAATTTGATTTTTATTAAGTTTTTTTTATAAACTCAACAATAATGTGGCATAAAGTACATGCATTCATCTATTATGATTATCAAAAGAAAGGATGTGATGTTATACATTTTTTTTTTAACTTTTTTCTGGAAAATACTTCATAGTATGCCTCTTTTAAGGATCTTCTGAAAAGAAAACAGTTGTATCTGTTTCCTGAGTGCAATATAGTATCTGTGAATTGAACAAATGTGTCATACATCATAAAACTTTTCCTTTGTGTACATGGGTTGGCCCTTTTATAAGCGTTACTGTGATCAGGCTATCACAATCAGATAGGAGATGACTTTACAGAAATGAAACTTACGTCTCTGAACTCCACCAGTCCCAGTTCTCCCAGTTCATTGATGCAGTCATAAGCTGAGCCGGACTGGAGAAACAGCTGGGCCAGGCACATCTCCTCACCTCGGAGCAGGGAGCTCATCTTGGCAGCAGCCTCAGACAGTCCCCTGCTTTAATATAACAAAGCTCACCGGCGATTTCTTGGGCAGTAAAAGCCAAAGCTCCTCGTTCACGTCATTCCGTGTTCTTCCATGACATGGCTCAGGTGGTAAATTGATGTCTAACTTACATAACTCTGAGTTAAACGCGCTGTAAACAGTTGGTCTTTCGGTTGTTAGCCAGCTAATTGGTTAGCTGGTGGAGGCGATTAACACGTTTCCTGGTTAGGTGTTACGTTTCTAATATTCTACAATAAAACTGTGTCTGTTTATGAAGCTCACCGTGTAGTTTTATGCCAAGTCTTCTCACAGTTTGTAAAGTTTTAGCTGTCAGACTGCCATCTTCGTAACTCTCCACGTCACTTTACTTCTCACCGAGAATGCTCAACTTCTACAGAAGCGAATCAGCCAATCAGAGCCAGCCTCAGGATTCTGCGCATTGGGAACCTGTTCGACATTATTAAGCCCTCCGCGCTGTCTGCAGGCTTAAACAAACAACAAAACAATAATAAAAAATAGATGTTGGCCTTTGACTTTTGAACGAGAAAACAGAGTCTGAGGAAATGTCTGTAGGAAAAAAAGAGTAGAAGTTTCCTAACATTTATGAACTTGATCATTATTTTATAATCATTTTATAGAAAGATTTGGAATAACAGATCTTAATAATTGTATGAAATTGTAATTTATGTGAGGATGTTAAACACCAAGAATAATCTTGCCAAATTGACACAATCCACTTTTTCTAAGTTATTTTTTATATAACTCTACTAATTAGCATGTAAGGCTGCTGTTTGTCCCACATGACAAGATGTTTGAGTAAGAAATAAAAAAAACAAACACTTGTCTTATTAATGGCATTTCTTATTGCACCAATCAGCCCAGAGTAACGTTTACATTTGCCCACATACAGCACAAAGTATAAGCAGCTGTAAAATCTTCGTTTTACAATTCAGCCCAATTTCATTTTTTCACAGTCATCAATTTTAATTGGACTTTAAATTTACTTTTGAAATTATTTAAAGACAACAATTTACAAAAATTATTTTGTTTTGTTGCTGTATACCTTGTATACCAGGTTTGTGCATGCAGTCCTAGTTTTAACAATTTTACTAGGACTTCATAATCTATAGGTAGAATTTTTATGTCTACCACTGATCTACAACTCATTACACCTTTGTTTTTCTATGTTGGTGATGGAAACAGAAGGACTATAAGAAGGATATAATGAAGTATGGGGAAGGGAGTGGCGGCCTTGTTATTAGGCCATAGAGCTTGGAATCCTGAGGTTCTGAGTTTGAGCTCCACTCCCACAGACTGCCACTTTGGCTACCTGAGCAATGACCCTTAACCCTACACTGCTCCCCGGGCGCCGCACTATGGCAGCCAACTGCTCCCCAAGGGGATGGATTAAATGAGAGTTCATTTAATTGCTCTGTACCTGTGACAGTGTAAAGAAAATTTAAAAGAAACCTGGAAAACTTGGATATGATCACCATCTAAAACTGGGTCTGAATGTACAGACATAAATATATAATACTTTGTTAATTGACTCTAACTTAGTTGTCCCTTAATCACACTATTGTTAAAACAGCCCATACTATGGTCTCAAACTGTGGCCCTATCTGCTGCTAAGACCCGCAAACCTTCAAGAATGTCTATTTACTTTCATTAGGAAGGTACTTTCATTTAAGTTTTAAACTTACTTGTACTTTATGAATTAAACCCAGAATTAAAATGTATTTAAAAAAAAAAAGAAAAACTAGCCCAATCACTTTCTCAATCTCCCAGCACACTAATGGAGCTGTAGCAGAGCTTCTTTAGTAAAGAACTACTGCATTCTAAATGCATTGCACTTCTTCACTGCTCCCAACAGGCCCAATAAGTGTCTACAACATAGCTGTAAGTTGTGCACTTTATCTGTGAGTGTTTTTGTAAATGAATGCGATTATTTATCGTTTATTGTACATTTGTCATTTGATTAAAATAAGGCCTTTTTGTTGATAGCTGCACAGTCTGTTTCTTTTTTTAGATCTTTTCCCTTTGCTGCAATGCGTTCTTGACTTCTGTTTTCGTTTTCATATTTTATTGTCTCCTGTGTACCTCTATTAGTTTCTATTACTTTCTGTTCTTACTCTGTTTCCATTGGTGATGTTATCACTGTTCAAATATGCTTTGACTATAAAATATGCATTTTCTCTAAAGTGTCTGACATGTCTTTACCACAGGCCAATGGTAGGGAGAACTGTAAATTAGTTGCCAAGATGGACCAACAATTCCAGGTTAGTTAAACCAAAAATAATCCTGATTTAGAAGTATTATAAATTTGATGGCATTAGTCATCAACCACACTCAGAAGTCAGTGTTTAGAAATACAACTTCACCCTGATTCTAAGAGGGAAGTACTACTGTAAGATTGAGTTTTGATTTACTTTTCTCTAGAACTGTTTGTTACATAGAAACCTGGGTCATAGAGTAAGGGGTCAGCAGTTGGTAAAAAGCTACTGAGGTGTTATAAATCATTGTAATTATTTAAAAAAGAGAATACTGTAAAAAACGAAGGCTTTACAATAGCTAGTATTGTAGCTCAGTAGTTTGAGAAAAAAAGATGATTGAAACAGAAATCTGTAAAATAGCATTTGACAAGCAGATCAGTTACACATTTCATGACGGGGGCTTAATCTGTGAATAGCACAAGAGAGCTATGCATATTTCAAGATAAATATCAGGACTAAGTATTCAGACTTATCTAAAAAATACAACTTTATTACAAAAATGTACAGATTAAATATACTTGTACAAATGAACACATCAATATTTACAAAAATATAAGCACAAAATGTATAAATGCAGAAACCACTGTCTTGCACTTTTCTTTATTACCTAAAAGTCATCCTTTACATTAGTTAAAAAAAATCTTTCAAGCATTGTGCCAGGCCTGTCTTATTTGTCTCCATGGAGTTCCAAGAATTGCTGCAGAAAGAAACATGAAAACCAAGATCATCCCTTTAGCCAGTGCCTGGGAGTAAGGTTCACCTGGAACAGAGAACGGTTAAAAATGTTATCATGACACCTTCGCAATCTAATTTGTTCTGGGATCTGCTTGGTTGACTTTGTTTCTAATTCTCTAGAGTTAAAAACAAATATTAAACAAATAACACTTTGCCTTTTAGCTTTATTTAAAGTCAAAACACTTAATACCTTTTCTGTTCTAGTGATGGACATTACCACAGTAAAAAAAAGTGTTACTTTAACACCTATAGAGTTTAATATAACTGTTTCAGATAACATATGGTCTGACTCCAAATGAGTGTAAAATGTACTCTTTAGCTAGCGTCTAATCTTCAGAGGTAATTTTACTCATATTTAGTGTGAAAAATCAAGAAGACCTTTTATAGACAGACAGGTAATTGACACCATATAGAGTAAAAGCTACACAGCATGGCTGACAAATTTTACACTAATTATTAACTCCAACACTTGAGTAGATTTACACTCAGTTTAGTTGTAAATACTCCATTTAGAGTTAAATAGGTTAACTCTGAATTTTGAAAATGCGATTTTGCAGCAGTATATCATCTTGTTTGAGTTTAAAGTCATTGCATAGTTATTCATTTCATTATTTGCACAATAACTTTATACTAAAGTAAAGCTCTTTATAAGGAATGATCTACAGAAGGAAAGTAAACCTCCACATTATGATTAGCTAAATCCTTACCTGTATAATATCTGGTGAAGGGAAAGGCCAGCTCTGGCCAACACACATCGTTCCTGTTGCAGTCATATTCTGTGAAGTTAATTTGAAACCTATAACAAACAAAGTACACCAACGTCTTAGAATGAATTCGAATAAATTAAATGTTTCAAAACCTGCTTGGTCTGACGACAGTATCAGCATTTAAAATGCGTATGCACCTGTTTTTAGGTGGTCCAGTATTAAAAGGAATGTCAATAAAAGTGACTGAGGAGGTGACTGGGAACAATTGATTTTCTTCTGGGTTCTCACACAAAGAGGAGTCGCCCCCTTCGCAACCTAGTGCCCAAGTGGACATGCTATAACTAAAAAAAACAACAACAAACAACATAGATATTCCCATTAATACGTGTTACCTTAAACACAAATTTTTGAAATATTTGCCACAACTAGAATCAAGCTGAGAAAATGCAAGTAATTGTGTTGATACCGGACTTCCAAAGCTTGGATTTCCTTTTGGGGTATTCCATCTACCAGGCTGGTGGTAAGGCTCCAAACACTGATGTGTTTGTGGGAGGGAATATCACTGCAGATGCCTGCAGTGGCTCCAGTCGCTGTGCTTGAGTTCAGTGTCACGACTACATAAAATTTATTTAGTAAATTATTTAGAGAAGATTTCTGATATAAAAACAACAATACAAATGTAGGTAAAAGCTATAAACAAAAAAAAAGTTGAATTAGAGGAATAATTAACTACTGATCTACTTACAGCTGATGTTCAGCCAATCTGTCATGGTTGTAATGTCTGGGTTACCACGCCGTGCAACATATGTTGCTGTGGTCAGAGCTGCCTGCAGATCAGCAACAGTTTCTCTAAAACGTGACAAAAAAAACACGAGTCGAACTGATTTATATGTACTGCACACACTGCATTCCAATCCAAAAGCATTAAAGTTTTAATAATTTCTGGCAAATCACTGAAAATCCTGTCACTGTGAAGGGAAATGAAATCATACGGGGACGTAAAAGTGCCCTCAGATGTCGACTGCTAAGAAAACAGTCATACTGTGTGAGATTTAGCCTCAGTATAAATGTTGCTGTTCTGTCCTTGGAGGTTTATCAGAGTGGTGAACAAACAGCATTATGAAGAACAAGTAACCCTCTTCACAGTTATCTTTTCAGGTGGCCTCTAATATATAACAACATCCTTTGTAATTGTACCTCGTAATTGTAAAAGGACTAAATGTAAACAGTCTCAAGTGGAATGAATATTTTTTACAGGCCACTGTAGTCACACATACACTAAAATAAAAAAATCAGTGATGAGCGGCCAACCTCAGGAGATCACACTGCGTCACATTTAGTTGCCGCAGTGGCAGCAAGCAACCTGAAGTTGAGTTCTCCCCAAACAGAACCGGCTTCGTGACGGCGCTGGAACAAAGTCCATCACCTGCTATCAAAAGATCAGAAGGCAGGTTATTAATTCTAATGAACTAAAATGTGTTTATTTGTTTGTTACTTAAAAGTAACAAACACTACTGATTGGCTTTTACCTGGTTTCCAACTATTAATCAATGTCTTCTGTATTAATTCTGTATTGTTATCCAAAACACCAGCAATTAGAGGCCGTCCCACTTGATAACCTGTCATTTAAAGTTATAATGTCATTTTTAGGAGTTGAAATATCAACAAACACTTGAAACAAAATGTATTATTTTGTACCTGGGTTTCCTGAATTGGGCTCAGCCACAGACTCTCCATTTAGAAACACGGCAGAGTATCTAGTAGTTACAGCCACTGTTTAGAGGAAGGGACAGCAAAATCTGTCAATCTCACACAAACCCATCACATTAAATAGTGATGCATTCAGTCAAACACCAGCACTGTAGGAACTTACAACTTCCATTTAAGACGACTGTCCCAACAGTGCGTGTTAGTGAAATACTGGTGATGCCATTTCCTTTCCAGTAGAACTTGTAATCCAGAGCTAAGGTCACGTTTTCACACACCAGCGTTTCAGCTTAAAAAAACAAACAAACTCATTTTAGATTAGATGTTGGGCAGGTTGGTCAGCTTGATCTGATTTAGTAATTAAATTTACATACATGTAAAATCAACTTGACCACTTGAAAGGAAGAGACTCAGATCAGGGGCCTCTTCATCAGTTAAATTCACCTTCACAACACCTGCTTATTAAAAAAACAACAACATACACTTGCATACATGTACCAGACAAGTTTCAAAGCACATTAAAAAGCAACTTTAGCGATGAAAGCAAGTAAAACCCACCTCCTTGTCCATTTAGCACGTCAGGGCTCAAATCTTTTTCCAGCATTTTTAGGGGAGGACCGGTTGGACATGAGTGGATCAGCGTCACACACTCCAGTTTAAAGTTTTGCAAAAAGGCAACAGGAGCGCCGTTTATGCACCTTCCCAGGACCATCTTTAAAAGGGAAACATGAGCCAAGTCTTAAGGCCTGATCACCAAAAAGTTTTACACATCTTTAAACCATATTTGTATACGCGCACCAGATTTACAAAAAAAGGCACAAAATGATTTGCTCCTTCTTAGAAAATCGTTTGATCTTCATTGAAGTATAGCTAGTTATGGCTTGCAATATCTTTTTTTTGCCTGTTTGTGTGCATATGCAATTCATATTCTAATGCAATGCATATTAATGAGTGGAAGATATTCAAATATAAACATTTACCAGATTCAAAGAATTTTTTCAAATCTAAAATTAACTGCGGCCACAGAATTTGCAAACTCACGCTCAAATATTTCAGTCATTGTGGCCATAAAGAGGGCATCAGTACAATGCCAGACGATGAAGAGATTCTGTGTGCATTTGGAGATATTTGGACCCTAAAAAAATAATAGTAGATTTCTATAATAAATCCTCATTGTTCTTCAACAGGCGCTTCAGGAAGCATGGTTATGTTTTATTAAATCATTGTGGCTCTACAGTATTTGTCTGGTGATGAAAGTTGATGGATGTAAATCTGGCTGTTTAGAATGTAATCAGCTGTAAATCTGACAGTGGGTCCTCTCTGTTGGGGAGGTGTGGAATGGGGGATCAGTCAACAGGAAAATACCATATTTCAATGTTTTATAATATTTTTATCGTTCTATGCTTCTATGTTGATTATTTTATCATTATATTTTCTAGCCCATACGTCACCTTGGCTAACTATGAGGAGTGCAATAGATATATTACCATTACTAATTTTTTCCCAATAATAAGTATCATTGTTAACGTCAACTGCATGGCTTAGAACCTAATCTTTCTTTTTATGGGCACTCCCAGACTTCCAGCATCACATGCATCGTGCTTATTTTTAAATAGGGCGGACCAAACTGGTTTGCATGACTTAAGGGTTCGCGAGCAATCTTTTTAGATCACATGCAGTGCATTCACCTATTGTACATGCACATTAAACAAAAAAATAATAATTGCACATGCATTTAACACTCCTTGTTGACAATCTGAAGATAAGGCCCTCAGTTATTATAAGTTTGACAGAAAGCCATGAAATATATGATACAAACATTTTAAAATGAAATGATCAGATAGCACATATACTACCAACCTGTGGCACAGTGAAGTACTTGTTATCCGATGTGATAATAGGACTTCCCTGAACATATATACTAACTGGCACTGGAGCAGAGAGAGCAGGCATCTGGAAGGACGGGCCTGGCCTGGGAGCACTATACAGGTTATATGAAGAGAAAGTATGAAGCTCAGCAATTACAGAAAAAAAATAAGAAAAGTGACAAAAACAAAACCATTAATAACATAATTTCTTACATTGTGTCTCCTTGGTAGAAGAGACCCAGGTAGGGGTTATTTTCAGCCGGAGAAGTGACACATAAAAATGGAAACCAGTCTGGGGAGTTTTCAGCAGATTGCATAGAGCACTGGTAATCTGGAGCAGGGGAGACTTGTCCTCCAAAGGGTCCTGGGAGACAGTGGGATTCAAAAAGCTTGAGATCTTCACTGGAACAGTCCTGAGAGAAGTAAAACACAGATGAAGAGATTAACAAAAAAGAAGATGGAGTTTTCTTGTTAATTTTGTTACATTTTTCTGAAATCTAGACTGATATTAGCACCTTGTCACAACAGCAGCGAGGGTCACACGTCCCGGATGTCAGGTCACATGGACAAGCACCAAGCGGTTGGTACACTTGGTTAGGAAATACTGTTTTGTTTTCTGAAAATGAACAAATGGCTAATGTATTAGGAAATGTTCTACTTTTAAAGTTCTTATTTTATATTAGGATGAGAATGTTTTTTAAGTTCCAATCACCATATCCTGCATTAGAAGGAAACAACCGGGCGTTTGTGGTGGCTTGGATCAGCAATGATGCCTGTGGTGTGCTTCCAATGCAGGCTGACACCTGAAGGGTTTCCAGGACACACAGCGGTTTTGCACAGCAGTCAGCGTCTGTTTCATTATCACCACACAAACGCAGGCTGTGATTTAAAGTCAGATGAACTCGAAGTGCACTCTAGACAGAAAAATAGATGGGGATGAATGTAAACCACAGGTGGTTTGTATCTCCTTTAAGTTGTTGTGCCTATATATTCAATGACTGATAAAAGAGGATGTGCTTTTTACCTTTCCCATCTGTTCAGTGGCGAGTGTCCACCGTGTTGCTTCTGCTACACATGATGGATCTATGCTTCCTGTGAAAGATAGTGTTAGAAATAATCTCTATTATTTAAGAAAAACCCTTAATATACTTAGCAGTTTAAATCTAATAGATATGTATAGTTATTCATTAATTAGAAAAGGGTTTTCCCACCTATAATATAATGATATAAGGCATAAATTCTATTTTTTTAATCATTTCCCTCAGTAGTCATGTTAGTTGAAGCGGATATCCCTGTTTGTCAGGATCAAAGAAATCCTCCTCTTTGAGTAAGGTTAACTTAAGGTATGGGTCAGATAGACACCCACCTGGTGTGAAGGATAGCACTGGAAACACTCTTCCTTTTCTCTGACTTAGTTTAACTCCAGTTAAAGTCATTTGATATGAATAAAAGTGTTGTTTAAAGATTGCAAACAAAATGTAACTCTGGAGATTCATTCCTCAGGTTGGAAAAAATGTTTACTGAACATCTCTTTGTCACTCACTTCTTAAACCTGGCCTTTATGAGAGAAAGTGAATCAGAAAAACATTGTGTAAAGAAAGCTGTACAAAATCATGACTGAATAAGCTGGTGAGGAAGGCCACTTCTGTCCTGGGCTGCCCTCTGGATTCAGTAGAAGAAGTGGCTGAAAGGAGGATGCTGTCCAAACTCACATCCATCATGGACAACACCTCTCACCCCCTGCACCAGACTGTAGAGGAGCTGAGCAGCTCCTTTAGTCAGAGACTNCCTATAGAGTTTAAAATAACTGTTTCAGATAACATATGGTCTGACTCCAAATGAGTGTAAAATGTACTCTTTAGCTAGCGTCTAATCTTCAGAGGTAATTTTACTCATATTTAGTGTGAAAAATCAAGAAGACCTTTTATAGACGGATAGGTAATTGACACCATATAGAGTAAAAGCTACACAGCATGGCTGACAAATTTTACACTAATTATTAACTCCAACACTTGAGCAGATTTACACTCAGTTTAGTTGTAAATACTCCATTTAGAGTTAAATAGGTTAACTCTGAATTTTGAAAATGCGATTTTGCAGCAGTATATCATCTTGTTTGAGTTTAAAGTCATAGCATAGTTATTCGTTTCATTATTTGCACAATAACTTTATACTAAAGTAAAGCTCTTTATAAGGAATGATCTACAGAAGGAAAGTAAACCTCCACATTATGATTACCGGTAGCTAAATCCTTACCTGTATAATATCTGGTGAAGGGAAAGGCCAGCTCTGGCCAACACACATCGTTCCTGTTGCAGTCATATTCTGTGAAGTTAATTTGAAACCTATAACAAACAAAGTACACCAACGTCTTAGAATGAATTCGAATAAATTAAATGTTTCAAAACCTGCTTGGTCTGACGACAGTATCAGCATTTAAAATGCGTATGCACCTGTTTTTAGGTGGTCCAGTATTAAAAGGAATGTCAATAAAAGTGACTGAGGAGGTGACTGGGAACAATTGATTTTCTTCTGGGTTCTCACACAAAGAGGAGTCGCCCCCTTCGCAACCTAGTGCCCAAGTGGACATGCTATAACTAAAAAAAACAACAACAAACAACATAGATATTCCCATTAATACGTGTTACCTTAAACACAAATTTTTGAAATATTTGCCACAACTAGAATCAAGCTGAGAAAATGCAAGTAATTGTGTTGATACCGGACTTCCAAAGCTTGGATTTCCTTTTGGGGTATTCCATCTACCAGGCTGGTGGTAAGGCTCCAAACACTGATGTGTTTGTGGGAGGGAATATCACTGCAGATGCCTGCAGTGGCTCCAGTCGCTGTGCTTGAGTTCAGTGTCACGACTACATAAAATTTATTTAGTAAATTATTTAGAGAAGATTTCTGATATAAAAACAACAATACAAATGTAGGTAAAAGCTATAAACAAAAAAAAAGTTGAATTAGAGGAATAATTAACTACTGATCTACTTACAGCTGATGTTCAGCCAATCTGTCATGGTTGTAATGTCTGGGTTACCACGCCGTGCAACATATGTTGCTGTGGTCAGAGCTGCCTGCAGATCAGCAACAGTTTCTCTAAAACGTGACAAAAAAAACACGAGTCGAACTGATTTATATGTACTGCACACACTGCATTCCAATCCAAAAGCATTAAAGTTTTAATAATTTCTGGCAAATCACTGAAAATCCTGTCACTGTGAAGGGAAATGAAATCATACAGGGACGTAAAAGTGCCCTCAGATGTCGACTGCTAAGAAAACAGTCATACTGTGTGAGATTTAGCCTCAGTATAAATGTTGCTGTTCTGTCCTTGGAGGTTTATCAGAGTGGTGAACAAACAGCATTATGAAGAACAAGTAACCCTCTTCACAGTTATCTTTTCAGGTGGCCTCTAATATATAACAACATCCTTTGTAATTGTACCTCGTAATTGTAAAAGGACTAAATGTAAACAGTCTCAAGTGGAATGAATATTTTTTACAGGCCACTGTAGTCACACATACACTAAAATAAAAAAATCAGTGATGAGCGGCCAACCTCAGGAGATCACACTGCGTCACATTTAGTTGCCGCAGTGGCAGCAAGCAACCTGAAGTTGAGTTCTCCCCAAACAGAACCGGCTTCGTGACGGCGCTGGAACAAAGTCCATCACCTGCTATCAAAAGATCAGAAGGCAGGTTATTAATTCTAATGAACTAAAATGTGTTTATTTGTTTGTTACTTAAAAGTAACAAACACTACTGATTGGCTTTTACCTGGTTTCCAACTATTAATCAATGTCTTCTGTATTAATTCTGTATTGTTATCCAAAACACCAGCAATTAGAGGCCGTCCCACTTGATAACCTGTCATTTAAAGTTATAATGTCATTTTTAGGAGTTGAAATATCAACAAACACTTGAAACAAAATGTATTATTTTGTACCTGGGTTTCCTGAATTGGGCTCAGCCGCAGATTCTCCATTTAGAAACACGGCAGAGTATCTAGTAGTTACAGCCACTGTTTAGAGGAAGGGACAGCAAAATCTGTCAATCTCACACAAACCCATCACATTAAATAGTGATGCATTCAGTCAAACACCAGCACTGTAGGAACTTACAACTTCCATTTAAGACGACTGTCCCAACAGTGCGTGTTAGTGAAATACTGGTGATGCCATTTCCTTTCCAGTAGAACTTGTAATCCAGAGCTAAGGTCACGTTTTCACACACCAGCGTTTCAGCTTAAAAAAACAAACAAACTCATTTTAGATTAGATGTTGGGCAGGTTGGTCAGCTTGATCTGATTTAGTAATTAAATTTACATACATGTAAAATCAACTTGACCACTTGAAAGGAAGAGACTCAGATCAGGGGCCTCTTCATCAGTTAAATTCACCTTCACAACACCTGCTTATTAAAAAAACAACAACATACACTTGCATACATGTACCAGACAAGTTTCAAAGCACATTAAAAAGCAACTTTAGCGATGAAAGCAAGTAAAACCCACCTCCTTGTCCATTTAGCACGTCAGGGCTCAAATCTTTTTCCAGCATTTTTAGGGGAGGACCGGTTGGACATGAGTGGATCAGCGTCACACACTCCAGTTTAAAGTTTTGCAAAAAGGCAACAGGAGCGCCGTTTATGCACCTTCCCAGGACCATCTTTAAAAGGGAAACATGAGCCAAGTCTTAAGGCCTGATCACCAAAAAGTTTTACACATCTTTAAACCATATTTGTATACGCGCACCAGATTTACAAAAAAAGGCACAAAATGATTTGCTCCTTCTTAGAAAATCGTTTGATCTTCATTGAAGTATAGCTAGTTATGGCTTGCAATATCTTTTTTTTGCCTGTTTGTGTGCATATGCAATTCATATTCTAATGCAATGCATATTAATGAGTGGAAGATATTCAAATATAAACATTTACCAGATTCAAAGAATTTTTTCAAATCTAAAATTAACTGCGGCCACAGAATTTGCAAACTCACGCTCAAATATTTCAGTCATTGTGGCCATAAAGAGGGCATCAGTACAATGCCAGACGATGAAGAGATTCTGTGTGCATTTGGAGATATTTGGACCCTAAAAAAATAATAGTAGATTTCTATAATAAATCCTCATTGTTCTTCAACAGGCGCTTCAGGAAGCATGGTTATGTTTTATTAAATCATTGTGGCTCTACAGTATTTGTCTGGTGATGAAAGTTGATGGATGTAAATCTGGCTGTTTAGAATGTATTCAGCTGTAAATCTGACAGTGGGTCCTCTCTGTTGGGGAGGTGTGGAATGGGGGATCAGTCAACAGGAAAATACCATATTTCAATGTTTTATAATATTTTTATCGTTCTATGCTTCTATGTTGATTATTTTATCATTATATTTTCTAGCCCATACGTCACCTTGGCTAACTATGAGGAGTGCAATAGATATATTACCATTACTAATTTTTTCCCAATAATAAGTATCATTGTTAACGTCAACTGCATGGCTTAGAACCTAATCTTTCTTTTTATGGGCACTCCCAGACTTCCAGCATCACATGCATCGTGCTTATTTTTAAATAGGGCGGACCAAACTGGTTTGCATGACTTAAGGGTTCGCGAGCAATCTTTTTAGATCACATGCAGTGCATTCACCTATTGTACATGCACATTAAACAAAAAAATAATAATTGCACATGCATTTAACACTCCTTGTTGACAATCTGAAGATAAGGCCCTCAGTTATTATAAGTTTGACAGAAAGCCATGAAATATATGATACAAACATTTTAAAATGAAATGATCAGATAGCACATATACTACCAACCTGTGGCACAGTGAAGTACTTGTTATCCGATGTGATAATAGGACTTCCCTGAACATATATACTAACTGGCACTGGAGCAGAGAGAGCAGGCATCTGGAAGGACGGGCCTGGCCTGGGAGCACTATACAGGTTATATGAAGAGAAAGTATGAAGCTCAGCAATTACAGAAAAAAAATAAGAAAAGTGACAAAAACAAAACCATTAATAACATAATTTCTTACATTGTGTCTCCTTGGTAGAAGAGACCCAGGTAGGGGTTATTTTCAGCCGGAGAAGTGACACATAAAAATGGAAACCAGTCTGGGGAGTTTTCAGCAGATTGCATAGAGCACTGGTAATCTGGAGCAGGGGAGACTTGTCCTCCAAAGGGTCCTGGGAGACAGTGGGATTCAAAAAGCTTGAGATCTTCACTGGAACAGTCCTGAGAGAAGTAAAACACAGATGAAGAGATTAACAAAAAAGAAGATGGAGTTTTCTTGTTAATTTTGTTACATTTTTCTGAAATCTAGACTGATATTAGCACCTTGTCACAACAGCAGCGAGGGTCACACGTCCCGGATGTCAGGTCACATGGACAAGCACCAAGCGGTTGGTACACTTGGTTAGGAAATACTGTTTTGTTTTCTGAAAATGAACAAATGGCTAATGTATTAGGAAATGTTCTACTTTTAAAGTTCTTATTTTATATTAGGATGAGAATGTTTTTTAAGTTCCAATCACCATATCCTGCATTAGAAGGAAACAACCGGGCGTTTGTGGTGGCTTGGATCAGCAATGATGCCTGTGGTGTGCTTCCAATGCAGGCTGACACCTGAAGGGTTTCCAGGACACACAGCGGTTTTGCACAGCAGTCAGCGTCTGTTTCATTATCACCACACAAACGCAGGCTGTGATTTAAAGTCAGATGAACTCGAAGTGCACTCTAGACAGAAAAATAGATGGGGATGAATGTAAACCACAGGTGGTTTGTATCTCCTTTAAGTTGTTGTGCCTATATATTCAATGACTGATAAAAGAGGATGTGCTTTTTACCTTTCCCATCTGTTCAGTGGCGAGTGTCCACCGTGTTGCTTCTGCTACACATGATGGATCTATGCTTCCTGTGAAAGATAGTGTTAGAAATAATCTCTATTATTTAAGAAAAACCCTTAATATACTTAGCAGTTTAAATCTAATAGATATGTATAGTTATTCATTAATTAGAAAAGGGTTTTCCCACCTATAATATAATGATATAAGGCATAAATTCTATTTTTTTAATCATTTCCCTCGGTAGTCATGTTAGTTGAAGCGGATATCCCTGTTTGTCAGGATCAAAGAAATCCTCCTCTTTGAGTAAGGTTAACTTAAGGTATGGGTCAGATAGACACCCACCTGGTGTGAAGGATAGCACTGGAAACACTCTTCCTTTTCTCTGACTTAGTTTAACTCCAGTTAAAGTCATTTGATATGAATAAAAGTGTTGTTTAAAGATTGCAAACAAAATGTAACTCTGGAGATTCATTCCTCAGGTTGGAAAAAATGTTTACTGAACATCTCTTTGTCACTCACTTCTTAAACCTGGCCTTTATGAGAGAAAGTGAATCAGAAAAACATTGTGTAAAGAAAGCTGTACAAAATCATGACTGAATAAGCTGGTGAGGAAGGCCACTTCTGTCCTGGGCTGCCCTCTGGATTCAGTAGAAGAAGTGGTTGAGAGGAGGATGCTGTCCAAACTCACATCCATCATGGACAACACCTCTCACCCCCTGCACCAGACTGTAGAGGAGCTGAGCAGCTCCTTTAGTCAGAGACTTAGACACCCTGTCTGTAAGAAGGAGCGCTACCGCAGGTCATTCATTCCTGCTGCCACCAGACTCTATAATAATGCACTATAACCACAATAACTCCTGTAAAAACCACTATGCTGCTATATTATAGTTTTTTTTTTTTATCAACTGTGCAATATTCTGTGCAATATGCTGACTGTGCAATATATTTGAATAGAATAGTCATACCACTACCTCACCGTTGCTCCTCAACTACTACACTTTAATGTAAAAATTAAATCCACCTGTATATAAGCCATCCGGATTGTACATGTGACACCTCAAATCTCTGTGCTACTCCCTTGTATTTTTTATTCTTTATTTTTATTTAGTTTTTCATTGTGTGTGATACATGTACACTTGAATCTTAATCCTTATTAATCTTGATATACTGTATATACCTTGATATACTGTATACATATTGTTTATTCTTAATGCACCTTTTTCCTCCTTGTTTGCACCTTCTTCTTTAATTACTATGCCAATGTGTGACCAGTGAATTTCTCCGCTGTGAGATCAATAAAGCCCATCTAATCTAATCTAATCCAGTTTTTTCTCCCCCCCCAAGCAAAGTAGGAGAAAGAAAATATGTGGAAAAAAGTCTGAGAAAGTTAAAACTGAATGTTTCACCACTTGAACAACCCAACCATATCACAACCAGTTTAAAGCATGGTGGCATACACAGTAATAGGTTGGCAAGCTTTTCTTTAGCAGCATCTGCTCAGAGTTATTAGGAGGGGGGATGAAGATATATTTTGTGCATTCCTGAAAGAGAAGTTGTCACATGTTGCAGATTACTTGAAACCAATGCACAGGTCCCCTTTCCAAAAGGATGAATGGTTGTGATTACTATGGTTAAGATAAAGCGTGGTCCACTTACTATAACCATTACCATTTAGCAAAGATCAGTCGCTTACAAATCTAAAAATAACGCAATAAGCTTTTGGGGTTAAAATGTGTCTGTGTGTGTGTGTGTGGGGGGGGGGATCTTACAAATTTTAGCAATTAGATGTTTTTCCACCATTCAGGTGAAATATAATACAGAACTACCCTGACTACCTCAAATAGATGTTCTGTAAATTATGTATTATTATTTATTTCTACCTGTGGAGTTGGAAACAGAAACCGTCCTCAGATGCAATGACATCCCTGATGTTTTTCCGAGCAGAAATGAGGTGACTTTTGGTCCGCTTGAGATGAGAAAGGAAGGCTGAAAAACTATTAAATGAAAAAAAGAAACATACAACATTCTTTCAGTTTTAATTCCATCCACTAATGTGAGATACATCAAATTACTTAAAAAGCATCACCAAACGGCTATTTGTGAGTCAGTAGCATTATAATTTACAGCTAGTTTGTGTTACGTAAATACTAGATAAATGGGCAAATTGCGTAGAAAAAGGTCTTACCAACAATTTTCTGAGGGCAGGCTAAGGAAATGAATAATATTATAAATGTTGTCCATCCAGAAATAGACGCAAAAAGGAAACCGACATTAGCCATTTTGCTGAGAAGGCAGAGGAGACATGTCTGTAAACCGTCTGGTGTTTCTTAGCAACGTGTTAACCAATCATCGTCAAGAAGCATTCTTCTTCTGGGAGGAGAAACGGTCTGAACTATGATTGAAATGAACAACAGCGACATCATCAGTTCAGGTTGGTATCAAAAGCATGCATTTTCTCAGAGTATGTTTAACACCTGAAATAACCCGAAATATTTCTCCTCTCTGGTGAATATGATCATTTTATAATCTTGCTAACAAATCTATATTTGAAATTGTTCATCATATATTTAGGAAATCTGTATTGCACCACATTGAGGATGTTAATTTGGTCCAAGGATTATGAAATCTTAATGATTTAAGTCCTTACTTCTAAACTTGAACATTATTTAATAAAACTTTTATGGAAAGAAAAAAACAGCATCAGTTAAAATTCTGCTGATTTGGATCATTTCCAAAACTATTCACATAAATAATTTGAAATAATTATTTAAATTATTTGTGAAGTAGGAAAAGTTATAAGTACAACTTACAATGCCCACATGAGCATCAAAAAGAAGTCATTTTGCTGGATTGTCTCTTAATTATGCTGTGGACCACTGTTAAAATATGAGATCACAAGAAAACAAAGCAAACGCATTCAATTTCAAATGTTTTATTTATGTTAATGCAATTCTCTAGAACATTTAAACCTATTATAGTTCAAACAGATTCTTCAATATTTACACCCAGATCTAACCATTTCTATGTATTATGTTTTAGTCTTTTTTGGTTTGTAAAATGTTATGTAATACCATAAGCTCTATTTACACAATGAAAAGCAGCGAAAAATATTACTTTTGGTGACCACCCAATAATAAAGTATCCTCTATAATGTAATTTCTGCAGTGATATTGCCTCAGCTAAGTCTATGTACCATCTCACAGTCTAACACATTCACATTATTTATTAATTTAAACATATATGTTTATCCTTTGAAAAGGACATTGCTAATGTAGGTTTAGAATTGAAAATGAGAACTGCATTCATATGATCTTGCATTTACTAGTTGGAGAGCTTCAGATTCCATCTAAACAAATCACAACATTATATTATTCAAAGTCATGTCTTGTGCCTGTATATTTAGAAAATCTGTTAAGTCTTTAATATTAAATCTCTTAGTCTGTGAGGCACAAGCAGAGGCTGCTTTAGAATTAACGCAAGGTATCCCCTTTTCTTTATATTTGTATATTCATATTTTATATTTGCTTGATTTTGCAGTCAAAATGCAAATTAAAAGCAAAATAATAAAAAGAAAAAATATTAAATATATACTGACTTAAAAAACTGATTGAAAAATGTGAGGTAGCAATTAAACAAACATTGAAATTTAAAAAAAAAATGTTGTAAATGGGTTTACATTTGGTCTTTAATAGGTAATATAGGATTGAAAGATATTTCAAAATTATTTTATTCAGTTTTAAAGGACTGAAACATTAGTTATTTATGCAAATCTTTGCTTTGAGAATTTAATAGATTTACCATATATATAACACAATAAGATATACATTGAAAATTATTGTTTTTGTAAATTTTTTTAACAAAAAAATATACATACATTTAAATATGTTAAAGTTAACGTAAACCCAATTCTCTTTAACTCCGAAACATTACCGGTAAATGTAAAGTGGGTCCAGAATTTGTTCGAAACAAAAAAGGAAACGAAAGGTGGATCTTATTCAGCTAAAAGTAGAACGGATCTATGGGGTGCCGTTTAAGTTAAGCAGTCAAAAATTAGGAGCAATATTTAATGTTATTTAGAGTGTTTTAAGAGAAAAATAAGGGGGTTACTGGCACGCCATACAGATTAATATCCATACATGTTAAAATAAAACTCAAACAGAAATATATCATGTAGAAATTTCTGTTATAAGGACACGAGCTTAGTTTAAAACAAATGTATGGCGCAGCTCCATATATATAAGTCCCCTTAAGGAATAAAAAAATAATATTTTTGTAAATTTCTTTGAACTCTAAAGTCACTTCAGTTTATGCAAGTTTCGGCCGCTAGATGGCAGCATGTCGCAGAGTGATCCCTACACCGAATCATAGAAGTAGAAGTTTGTCAGCAGTAACAGCAGCGTGCTTTCAGTCATGTCCTAACACCAGGCAGACGCACTTAGGAATAAAATCTAAAATGTCGTTTGAAAATCTGACGAAAACTCTGCAGGGTTTACTTATCAGTGAAGATCTAACACCTGGAAATGGCAGCAGGATCCTCCAGCTGTTTGTCAATAAACTCTCTGAATCCTCTAGGTTTGTGAAACGTTTTCTAAGTATCTATGCACCGTTTATAACCTAATAAAAACGCCACTTGTTTAAACGAACAGGAGCAGCGTTAAAAGAAGCAAGGAGCGCAGTTTGGATGAGGCAGTCCAGCTCATGAGGCAGATCTCAGAGGAACAGCTTCATGGTTTGGAGGAAGAGCATAAGCTGCTTCTGGTCAGACTCCTCCTTTCCCTGCAGCTGGAGATGGTCAACATTTCCACAGCCTGCCGGAAAGTGGACCGGGTGAGCTCCACAACTTGATGCTTTTCTTGTAAAATAACATAACAAAATAATATATAATGAAAACTGAATCTCTGCTCCACAGATGCTGCAGCATCTGGCAGAAAATGTGGATCAGCATTTGGTTTATAAAGAAACCCTGCACATCTTTGACTCCATAGTGAAAAGTGATCAGGTACACACACCATCATTGGTGTTTGGATGCTTTGTTTTCAATTATACTGCACATTACACATATAACAAATTATGAACTGATGCAAATTAATTCACCTGGGGAGTGTTGGCCTACTGGTTAAAGCAGTGTGTTGTGATCTGAGAAGGTTGCAAGTAGTAGTTCGATCCCCACAGCCTGCACTCTGGGTCCCTGAGTAAGACCTTTAACCCCACACTGCTCCCCGGGCGCCTCACAATGGCAGCCCACTGCTCCCCAAGGGGACGGGTTAAATGCAGAGGTAAATTTCTCCAGTGTGAGATCAATAAAGTTCAATTATTATCTCAAGGCGTTTGAGTTTAAACTCAACTGTAACACAGTTTCTAGAGATCAGTCATATCATACAGGCAGATTAAATAACAGTTACTTGGAAGCTTACAGTGATGTTCAGTTTACTATTTAAATTTACCAAAAATAGTACCCAACTATTTCATCATGCCTTGACTCAAGGGTGTAACTTTGTCATGAAAGTTTGTGGCGACACTTGGGTGGTGGGTGATGGAGCTACAGTTACTCCACCCGAACGCTTTCATAACAAATAACCGATTCCGATGCCAAAATCGATATATCATGCATCCCTAAAAGAACAATTTCAGTTCTATGGAGATATATTTTATTGCATGTTGCATATCCCAGTAAATCTGTTTTACCTTAAATCTGCAGCTCTCCCCACCTCTCTCTGTTTAAAAAGATTTATGAACCTCTTTACTAATATAATGATGCCAGACACTAAATTTCAAGATACGTATAAGCTCTGCAGTCTGATTCTGTCTGTACTCTAAGAAAACATGTTAACCTGTAATAGGGAGTCATGGTCCTCTGACAAGCCAAGCTTTTTTAACTAGTGAAGAAGAACAAACTATGTTTTCTTAAGCTTCTTGCATTATTATACTAAGTTGTATAAACTTACAATCTGATGAAGTTTTTAGATGAAAAAGCTCAGTTTTTAGATGTCTAACATCTTTTTCGGTGGAATGATCTCTAATTTTTCAAACTTAAACATGAAAGTAGCTGCTGGTTAATATTCACTGAGTGTTGCTGTGTGTCTCTCCTCCAACCACGTAGCTACTTTGTACGCAGTGAAATGTGGCCATAAATCAGATGTCTCAAAGCGACAGATCTGATGATGTTACACTGAAAGGCGGGACACAGGAGCAACGGGAGAGAGGGAAAAAAACACGGACTAAAAACGCTCTGAACACAGACAGCTGCACCCAACCTCTGTTACCTTTAGCTAAAGTAAATTAACGGAAAGGGAAAGAATAGCAAAGATAATTGGTTGGGACTGTCCCCACCAGGCCTTCAGAAAGTTACGCCTGTGCCTTGACTATAACAAAACCTCAGTGGATAATCGACAGCTTGGTCAGAATGCTTGGCAGCCAGCTTTATGGTCCACGGTGACCTAAGAAATCATCTCAGAACTCATGTCTTCAAACTTCCTCTTAGATGGTTTGCTAGTGTTAAATGTTGGCTTTTTAGTCAACTTATTTTTTTATGTTTTGTATCTTAAGGTAAGCTTTTATTTAGTGCTTAAAAAGTCCTTCCCAGAACAGCTGTATTTACCATGTGATTAAGTTCATCACAGCAGGACTCTCCGTGTTGAGTGAATGAATACAGACTCATGCCACATTTCATCGTTTAAATTCAAATTTAGACTTTTTTTGATCAGTCAAAAAAGGTACACAAACAGAAAAGAAAAATATGGCTGCATGTGACAGAATTCGTTTGATCTAGGGCTGAAAAAATGAATCTGATTAATCGATTATTGATATCATCATTCATCAAGGATAATTGCCAACTATTTTAGTAATCGATAAATTGTTAATTGGAGTATAGAGACTGTGAAACATGTCTTTAGCTGACAGAGAGACCCGCATGGAGCAGTAATTATATCAAAATGTAAAAAAATATGTAAATATTTTGCATTTAAGATTAAAAAAACTTTTTCGTCTGTCAATATGCTCTATCCAGAACCCTTCAAGTGGAAACATTTTAGTTTCACCCAGTTTAATTTAGTGAAAAATTCTTTAAGGAACCTTTAGTTGTATGATTATTAATCAAATAATCTGAAAAAATAATTGACACATAAATCGATTTGCAAAATAATCATTAGTTTCAGCCCTAGTTTGATCACTTCCTAAAATCACTTCAGTTCTTGGAAATAATTTGGATTAATTTTTTCAGGTTCTTTCCTTGGAGGATCTGCAGAGAGGTAAGTGCAGAGCGACCATAGCATAGTATTTTAGTACGTCTCTGATCTAACATCTATTTAACTGTTTCTACATGATTCTAGCTTGTATGTTCCTGGAGGACAGTGCAGTTGGTCGGAGGATTTGGCTGGAATCCTGCGTGCCCATGCTACAGAGATTATCAGAAACTCTCCCTGCTCTGTTACAAGAGGAATCCCAGAGAGATGGACTGATCTGTTACACTGCTGTCAAAGTACATATATAACATGCAATAGGAATCACAGCGCAGAGCAGGCTGTATTGAAATAACCTCAACTTTCCTTCTAACATGTGAACTTTAACGGCTGCAGGTGTGTTTGCAAGTGTTTCAGCTGTTGTGGAGTGAAGTTGCTCCTCTGGTTTGGGAGGAGAACGGCAGCAAAGAGGCAATCCAGAGGATCCTGCAGGCTCTTATGGACATAATCATTGGACAGGTGTATTTTTTTTTTTTACAGCATATTGTCTGTCAGATGATATACATGTGTTGTTAAAGCTATTTATTTGACCCATCATGCAGTGCTGCAACAGGGACACGCGTCTTTTGGCAGGAACTGCTGTGGCGATGCTGATTAACACGGCGTCTCAGAGCGGAGCTGCAGACGCTGCAGCATGGAGCCTGCTGCAGGCCGCTCATCCAACCACCCGTAAATATCATTTATCATATTTTAGAAGAATAAATCAAGTGATCAATTAGGTGGAGCAAATGAGAGTTGTCGGGGTTTTTTCTGTCAATTCACAAGCCTCATTATTTTAAATTAGAGGAGATTTCTCACGACAAGCAGCCAGTTCAACACAGGGAAAAAGAAAGGATCCACAAAGCCCAGCTTTACTCACTGGGAGCTGCTAGTAAATTTGACCTACTTGAAACAGTCTGACAAAAAAGTAAAGAAGGTGAATTGTTTCTTTTTGAGCGTAAATGCTCTTTGTTCAGGTGAATCAAACTGTTATTTTGGAACAGTTACATGTTTTATGAATAAAAATACCTCAAAGTCAAATAGGAACATTTAGCAGATTGAACTGGAGGAGGACCAGCTGTATACCAGAAACAGATTTATTTTTAGCAAGGTGATGAAAAACCGGTGTAAAAATGTTTAACGTGCATTACAAAATAACTTGAAGAAGACCATTATAGAAGTGGAAAAAAAAATAAAAATACTTATTTTGTCTTCCATCTTTGGAATTATCCGTATAATGTCATAGAAACAGAATGATATAAAAATGTTCAAATGGTTAAACACCTGTAATTTTGGTAATACCAACAATGTTAGCCCTGGTGATGTTACTCTTTCAGGTTATAATGCATGAGCAGATTTACCGCACCAAATAATTTTTTCCCACATTTTTAGACACTTTTTTTTTTTGACGGACGGCTTTTATTTCTGCTGTTTCTCAGAACCCTTCCAGCTCACTGTGGGGGTTCTGCAGGTTCAGTGCAACCCAGCAGGGAAGGACGGAGTGAAGCGATTGGCTTTGAGCAGAGGCCTCCTCACCTGCTGTCGATCTCACATCTTACTGAGTCCGAACCCCAGCGGCCTTCAGGTGGAGAGAGTTACCATGAAACAGGTGCTGAACTTTCCAAGCGCAATGTCTATAATGCCTTCTTTTTTTTTTTTTTAAGACCTGTTTGCTGCTGGATGGTTTGTTTCCTCTTGTTTCTAATCTTTGTGCAGAGAAGCAGGACTGCCACTACTTTGCCTTTGAGGGTGAGTGAGATCCATACCGTCTGTTTGCCCCTTTAAGTTATTTGGTTTTCTGTTTAAACCCAAAACACTGTTGCAGTGTTAACTCTGTGGCTGAGGAGAGTGAAAGAGTGTGTTGATGATATCTGGAAGGCGACCGGCGCCCGCCTCCTGCCTGACGACAGCAGGCTGCTGCAGAAACTCACCGACATTATTTGGACCAATGCAGAAAGCCCAGTGAGTCATCGATCATTATTGTACAGCAAATGAAAATCCTCAGAAATAACACACACTGTCATGTTTTTGGCAGTGTTACTCAATGCATTTATTAGGTATTTTTTTCCCAGGGGGAAATAAATGTGAAGCCAATTAAAGGGGCAGGGCTCCTCACTGGTGCAGTGGGTAGCACTGCTGCCTTGCAACAAGAAGGTTCTGGGTTTCATTCCTGGACTAGTGTCTTTGTGCATGTAGTTTGCATGTTCTTCCTAAGCATGTGTGGGTTCTCTCCGGGTACTCCGACTTCCTCCCACAGTCCAAAAACACGACTGTTAGGTTAATTGGCTTCTCTAAATTCTCCTTAGGTGTGTGTGTGTAGGTTGTTTGTCTCTGTGTTGCCCTGTGATGGTCTGGTGACCTGTCCAGGGTGTACCCCGCCTCTCGCCCGTAGACAGCTGGAGATAGGCACCAGCAGCCCTTGTGACCCCAGCTGGGATAAAGCGTGACAGAAAATGGATAGATGGATTAAAGGGGGCATTTACCGATCAGATGGTTTGGTTTATTCTTTTAAAAATCCCATCACTTTCATCCTTATTAGCTTGTGTGCGTCTGTGTTTTGCAGATAGATGGGGTGCCTGAGCTTGCCAGCAGTGCCTTTACTCTCTTGCTGAACCTTTATGCCATGGACTCTGAGCAGTTTTGTGACACCAAGAGGAATTTTTATTTTATCCTTCTTGAGCGCTTATTGAAACTACCCTGGGAGGCAAAAGCCAAATACCACCGCCTTTGTGCTCTGCTGCCGTATGTGGGAACGGATCTGGTGAGCATTTAACAGTGTTTGGAAAGTTTCTTTACATTACTTTTAGTAACTGATGGTTTTTTTGTGTGTCTTTGTTCTTATTCAGATGCTGAATCGATACACTGAGGTTTCCAGTCATCTCTTGAAGTGCCTATCGACCAATCACCTGTCACCTTGTGCAGCAGAGTTTTATAAGTGTCTGATCCAGCAGCAAAGGCGAGAGTCTCCAGCTTCGCTCTCTGAGCTGGAACTCGCAGGACGCTGGGCAAAGAGCTGGCAGCCTTTCCTGGTGGAGGCTCTTACATCTGACATCACTCTTCTACAGAACAACAGCTCCACACATTTATTGCCCTGCACCTTTCAGGTTTTCTCCTCTGCCGTGCATCACCTGCTCGCCTCCTTAAACCCCAACAAGCCGGGCCATTTGCACGCCTGGGCGTGCATCCTGAGCTCCTACCGTGCTATCAGTGGCTGCTCGCCCTGGGCTCTGCAGGGAAGCTCCACCTTTTTAACACTGGAGCTGGCTCTTGGGGCTGCGGATGACAAAATCCGTCTGGCTGCTCTCAACCTGCTCTGCTGCAGCCCAAAGACCAGAGACGTCCCCAGCACAGAGGAGATGAAGATACTGAAGGAGTTTATTCCTGAGAATTTGAATTGCGAGTCCTCGCCTTTCCGACAGCACCTTCAGGCTGCAGTGAGAAGGTTTCTGGTTCGTATCAGAGATGGATGCTTGGCACACATCAGAGGAGAGAAAGGCAAAAAGAAAGATCCCAGCCATGAATGTAGAGAGAATATTCTGAAGCAAGGGATTGGTGAGAGAAAAAAAGAGCTAAAGGATCTGTTAGAAACTGCCATCTTTGATTTTTATGTCTCTCTTTTTTTTCTTTTTTTTTTGACATCATCCAGGCTTTGTGGAGTGGTTAGGTCAGCTTCCATACAGCTTCCTTTCACCTGGACACAGCTATCAGAGGAAGAAGACAGCGCTTCTGTTGCTGTCTGCAGTCCTGGAGACGTGCACAGACACCTGGAGCCCCGACAAAAAGAAAGGACAGCCACCAGGTGAGCCACTAAAGAAAAAGATTTTTTTATGGAGTATAGCACCTTCCAAAAGTATTCACACCCCTTAAACCTTTCCAACATCTTGCTGCACTGCAGACTCATAAGCATAATGTATTTTAATAGGATCTCATATGTAGGATCAAAGATGTGTTTGAAGGTGAAATGAAAGGAAATCATTTAAAGCTAAATCTGAAAAGTGCGGCTCACTAAAACCCTGGATCTCTGTACCTTTGGGCCTCTGATTGGCCCTTTCCTTGGTCTTCTGGTTAGTTTGCCTTGAATGCCTTAGTTCTGAGGTAACTCCATTCACTAATTGGGTGACTTCTGAGGGCCTTTATTCGGACTGGATTTACTTAACGGATTGTAGAATATAAGAGCTGGAATACTGATACAGATTGTTATTTGATTTCATTATTAAAAATGGACTTTGTTGATATTTCATGTAAAATCCCAGTGAGCAACATTAAAGCTCGCAGCAGAATGTGAAAAAGTTGAAGAGTCCTCTTACATGTGCATGTTCCTTTGCATCATACCTATTAGTTATTAATGTGATTTAGATATTTAATAAATAAGTTTGACTTAATTGCAGCAAATATAGGCCTTCTTATTGCCTGTGCCAGACAGAGAGGACAGTGGGATTTCTTCTGCAGAGCCAAGCAGCTGCTTCTGCTCAGCTGTCTAGAAGACTCTACAAATGAAGTAGGTTTATCTCAGCAGAGCCGTTCGTTTCTCCTCATCTAACCTGAATGAAATCTAATGCAAAGCCTTTTTATTTCTTTTAGATCAGGGAGCTCTCAGCCACCATTTTGTTGAAGTTTTTCCCTCCCAGTTTCCCTGCGGACATTGCTGAAGTCCTGGAGGTCAGGAGCAGCCAGCTTCTGCGCAGCCCTCGGGTGCAGGAGGCTCAGATGGGAGCGCTCATGGTGAAAATACTCCTCCAGAAGTAAACCTCGTCTCCTCTTCAGCCCTCATCTTTTAAAATGATTCACACCCCTTTAGTTTTAGTTTCCTTTACATTCTCAAGCCTCATAGTTTCAGGATTTTATGTGTTTAAAAAAAAGGACAGTTTAGAGAATTATTGTGAATAAGTTTAAATAATAAGTGGTTTTTGGTTAATGGTTTTTACATATACAATGCTGAAAGGTGTTGCATGCATTTATGTGGATTTATGTGTGAATATAAAAGCATAGCAAGCTTTCTATATATTTATCTATTATTACTACCAGAAATAGAGGTTTTCTTCATACTGTTATGCACTGTTATGGTCGTGGAAAAAAACGAACAAATAGTGCAAATAATCCTTTCCTTTTGTTACCTGCGTCTTTGATGCGAGGAACCTGTGTCTGAATGCCAGGAAGGGCATCAGGCATAAGAACTTTGCACTGGCTTAGTGCGTAGACCCCTAAAAGCACTCACTTTGGTCCACGGAAGATAAACTGCGGTTTTTAATGGTCCATAATTAAATACGAAGTTCCTAGCAGAACTTTGCAGAAGTCGATGCGTTCGATCTGGATGTGTTAGACATGAAACACGTTGAAAAGATGAAGGATTCCGGCCCTTAAGAGTTTAAAAGGACTTCCAGATCGAAACATTTCCTTTGTAACCATGGCTGAGTTGGTAGTGATGTACTCATATTTGCAGCCTATTAAAGGACTGTCCAGCATTTAACTGTCTCCATATTCCCATCTACTCTGATCAGCTTCCCTTTTAAACAAAAAAGGCATCCTGACAGCCTGATGTTGCCATCAGGGTGATTTAAAAAAAGTTTTTTTCCTCCAGAAATTAGGCTTTTTTATGTTGATGCACATTATGTAATACTTTAGTGCAGAGGTCTTCAACGTTTTCCGGGCCAAGGACCCCCAAACTGATAGCGAGATGGAGTGGGGACCCCCTAATTATATATATTGTATGAAATTGTGTTTTATCAATTGGTCCTATAATCACTCTTATTACAGATGGAGTAAAGAAACAAAAGTAATTTCTCCCTGGGATTATTGGAGTATTTCTGATTCTGTTGCCTGGTTGATGGGACAAGTGTTGTGAATGAAACGGTGCCCAGCTTGATAGAGCTGTGTGTCGCTGAATGTGTGCATTGAAGACTGAAAGACATCTTCTGCCTCCATTTATCTGCTTACTACAGTGTGTTGAATTCATGTTAATGTGTATTTAAATACATTTCAATTAGTGGAAAAAATTGCAGGGGGGAATATAAAAAAAAAGTCTAATCAACCAAAAGTTTTGCAACGCCCATGCAGTACCGCTGTGGACCCCCTAGGGGTCGTGGACCCCTGTTGAAGACCTCCTATTTAGTGCATAATTTTGAACAACAAGCTTTAAAAACTATGGTTGTAATGAAAATGTTTAATGGATGTTTGTTTTTAGATGATTAAGTATGGACTGTTCTTCCTGTAGATCAGGACATCGGTGTGACGACTGCAGTCTAGGTTTGTCTGTCAACCCTGGAAGGAATCCCAAAGCCTTTTGTGTTGTTAGAGACCTAGTGAAGGAGCTGGAGGAGCATTACCTGATGGCCAAAGTGGACATGATGGTCTCTGCCAGAACCAGGCCTATACATGGTGACCGTTATCAGCCGTTCATATTTATAATGATGAGAAATCTTTTTCTTAACTTGAATCTTATTTTTATGTTTCAGGCGTGTTATGTGCTCTTCAGAGGTGTTTGCTGCCGGCAGCTGATGATATCTGTTCTATAATTGACCGAAGTCTCATCACTAAGCTGTTGGATCTTCTGGAGAATATTTCTCTGCTGTTGCTTGCGGTTCTTCATGGGGACCGGGAGGCTTTTGTTGCTGAAAAATGTAATCAAGCAACATTAAGAAGCAGGGAAAGATCATTGCAGATCTTTTTTTTTTTTCACAATGCAAACTAAATAACTTTTCTTCTTTAGATGCTCCCCCTTCCTTTTGTGATATGGGAAACGCCATCAGCTCTCTGATATCCCGGCAGGCTGGAGGTGATCAGATGGATGAAGAGGATTGCATCCTGCTGTCTGAAGAGCACAGCCTAGTTCTCACCTGCTGCTGGGTCTCTCTTAAGGTGAAACGTCCACGATTTAGATCCCTACCTTCAACACAAGTCTGCTTTTAGAAAGTGGAAAAACTGATTTGTGCTTCTGCTCCATTTCTTTTCATTAGGAAACTGGAATTTTTTTAGGATCTTTGGTGGAGAAAGTTCTCAAAGAATCCAAACAACGTTCTGAGTGTCTTTGGGCTAAAGACGATTTAAGGAGGGCTTCAGAATTATTTAAGGATATTCTTCTAAATTGCCGCCACTGGGTATGTTTTTTTTGTTTTTTTTTTCAAAATATACAACTCTAATCAGCGGCGTGCATGCATTCATTATTATACTCACTAATGTTGAGCTTTACTAAATTTATTTTAACAGTTTTCCTTCCAGGATTGTAGGGTTAGATTCAACAAACAACCTCAGTTATTTTCATTACAGAAGTTAGGTTCCTTTAATTATCATGAATTATGACGAAAACACAAATAAAAAAGGCAGAGTGATAGAGCTTGGAATCCTGAGGTTCTGAGTTTAAGCCCACAGACTGCCACTCTGGGTCCCTGAGCAAAGACCGTTAACCTTACACTGCTCCCCAAGGGGATGGATTAAATGAGAGTTCATTTCATTGCTCTGAGCATGTGACAGTGTTATGACAATAAAAAAAAAGCTGTAAAAGATGGATATGATCACCATCTAATACTAGGTCCGAACGTACAGACGTAAATATATAACCCCTGGTTAAATGACTCTAACTTAGTTGTCCCTTAATCACACTATTGTTAAAACAGCCTATACTATGGTCTCAAACTATGGCCCTATCTGCTGCTAAGATCCTCAAACCTTTTAGGCTGTCTATTTACTTTCATTAAGACGGTCTATAATAGAATGAATGTTAACCTTAGTTTAAAACTTACTTTTACTTTATGAATTAAACCCAGAATGAAAATATATTTAGTATGTGGCTGGATTTTATTTTTCTCTTTTTTCAAACCTCTCATATTTAGTTTTAGCTTAAACATATAGATTTTTTTCCCCTGTGAATTTTTTCGTCTGGCCCTTTGTGTTTGGTTTCATTGTAAAGGGCTTTAGACATTAAATCAATCAATTTCTACATTTTCTATTCTAAGTAGAGTAACAGACCCTTAGTATGATTCCTCTGCAGCTATGCTTAAGAGCTAGTGCAGTGTTATCAGTTTTAAAAGCCTCACATTGATCCATTTTACAATGTAATTCCTAAATTATGATTCTTTAGCTTTTATACATCCAGTCTGACTGTTAAACATTTTACCATTGGGCTTGCCCATATCCACAGCAGCTGATTTCAGTTGAGTTTATTTCTTTATGTTATCTGTATTTGAGTTTAGTTTTTTTTTTTCACTTTAATCTTGTTATCTATATTTTTTATTCTTAGATCCTCAAAAGGTTCCTTGTAGAATCTTTAGCAGAACTTTAAGGTTTAAGTTACTTTTAGGTTGATATTGAAGTCTGTGTAATCCTGACTCCAAGCAGATCAGGAAAAAGTACAGATTTTTCAGTTAAAAATAGTTTCAGCTCTTTGTTAAATGATAAACCCATCTTGTAAAATATGCTGTTTCAATGAATCAACAAACACATTTCTTTTCTGAAATTCGTGCCCATAATTACAATGATGTTGAATATTCTCAAACCGATTTTGTTTTCATCCCCAGGGGGCAGTAGAGGGCTGCTGTTTAGGCTTCACAAAGTTCTGCACCTCTCTGCTGAGCAGCAATGATCCAGACCTTCAGGATATTCCAGCTCAGATACTCAAAGAAGTCAGTAGTTTTTTATGTTTTGCTAATAAAAGAAAACTTCTTCCTTACAGATGTGTTCCTCTCTGATATGATTTCAGGGACTGCAGGTTGTTCAGTCCCCCCGCTCGGCGTCTGTGACCCGACGTGCTGCAGGGTTGCCCATCATGATCCTGTGCGTTCTGTCAGCAGAGGAGGCCAGTAAGGCGAGGCCGCTGTTGACCCTCAGTATGCAAACTCTGTTAGAACAGGCCAGACGTCCTGTTGATGAGAACTGGGACCAAACCCTGGACCTCCCACAGGTCTGCTGGCAGTGCAGCAGCTTTCAGTTTAGTTTTATTTATAAAGAATAAATAAAATGCTATGTGTTCATTTTCATCCTGTGCACAGGTGTGTGCTGTTCACACTCTGCAGGCGTTGGTGCGCGGAGCAGGTTTGGGAGCAGCTGTTCTTCAGTTTGCTCCTGATGTGGCCATATTGTCTCTGACTCTCCTCAGATCTCCCTGCTGGGCCATGAGAAATGCTGCTTTGCAACTTTACAGTGAGACACAAAAAATGTTTTGCCTATTCACTATAATAACCTGCACCTTTAGTATTAATCTTCCTATTATTTTATTTTTTTTTTATGTAACATTTGTGGATAAAAACAGGAGCGCCGTTCCAAAACACATTCACAGACAATAACAATGCTTCTTTGCATACATGGTTGTGTTTTCACAATTAACAATGTAAAAGATAACAATAGCAAGGGAAAGAAATAAACATAATGTGAAATTGAAGTACTATTGGCTGAGGACCGAGGTTATAATAGTTTGGGATTTTTCATTCTACTTGAGTTTTTGGTTACTATGACTTTATTAATGCTTATCTTTTGTTTAGTTTTAGTTATTTCTAGTCTGAGAAGATCTAGTCTATGAGTTAGTCATAGTTTGGTTAACTTTTGGCAAAGGATTTAAAAGTCACAGCATTGTATTGATGAAATTGTCCATATATATTATAAAAAATGGTTGAATTATAGCTGACTTTACCTGAGTGCTGGGGAAACAAACCTTTTCAATGCTTCTCTGATATATATATATATATATATATATATATATATATATATATATATATATATATATATATATATATC
>NW_015150783.1:91465-95038 GCF_000732505.1 Cyprinodon variegatus
TAATATATATATATATATATATATATATATATATATATATATATATATATATATATATATCTAAGTCATTCCAACCCAGTTCTTCCCAACTCTGGAAATATCAATGTTTTCATCTGACATGAGTTTCAGTTTTTTAAGTTGTTTCCATCAGTCTGTACTTGCATCAGTCCATATATGTCTGCTAATCCATCTGCTTCTCTTTCTTTTGTGCCTATCCATCCATCAATCTATGTGGTTTCCATAATAGTGGTCATAAACTTGTAATTAAATACATCTATGGACTAACACTATCAACACATGTAATTATGATGTGCTTTATGTTAAATAATCATAAAATAACACCTTGAGGTAAAGAATTAATAGACATAGAACTAATTTTATTTATGACCACCTCTAATCTACACTCATTAAAATGTCCTGTCTTAGGTTCTCTTTGCTCTCGAATGCTTGGCCAGCGATCCAGCAGTGTGGAGACCGGACCCATCCAGCACAGCATGTCCCCTGCTGCCTTCTTCTTTCACTACCCTCCTCTTCAACCTTTCCTCCTTGGCGAGTTGAGAGAAGCAGCAGAACACGTCCAAAAGCCGACCGCTGGGGCGAAGCTGCATCTACAGCCCTCACTATACCCCATCCTCACTCTGCTGGCCCAACTCCAGCCTGGAGTTCAGGACTCATCACAGTAGTTATTGTTTGCTTTCCATTCCACTGATGTTAAATAGGTCTCATTCATGTGCAGTAAACAGTATGCAACATTATGAAGCATGAAGTCTGGTGTGATGTTAGTCATCCCTTTGTTTATGTTTGCTTCTTCAATGCATAAAAAAGGGCAGTTACAAAATAAAAAACTAGACACTATGATTGGAGCAGATTTAGTTTTTCTTAGGAAATCATGCAGACTTGTGGAATAATAGATAACAATAACCTAGAGCGTAACATCTCAGTTTCCGGTCTGAATGGGAGGTATTATAGATTTGCAATGATTCGATTAACCGTAATATCCAGCTGTGAATCTCATTCTAACATGTTATAGGAGTTTTTTCTGCATGTGAATCCCTCCTAAACTAATAATAGCTTTTCTGACTGTGAATATCCATATATGTTTTCTCTGACAGGATGCTGTTGGACTACCTGCCTCCATTACTGCAGCTCTCTGCCAGTCCCATTTATAGTGTGAGAAGGATGGCCTCCATAGCTCTGGTTGCCATGACACCCCCTTCTGGGTACATGGACCTCATCGTGAAGCTGACCTCTCAGCTCCCTGGTCCACAGGAGTCCTTATGCCACAATCGACTCCACGGCCAGCTGCTTCAGATTAAAGCCCTCCTGGAGCGAGCTCTCTGCCCTGACAGGTGAGATGGAAATACAGAGGGTGCTGAAATATTCATCAGATATTCCCCAGCCCTAAAGCTCTGCTGTGTTTATGTTGGTAGTGCCGTTTCTGCTGACTTATGTGAGGTGGTGAGCAGAATGCAGGCCTCCATGTGGTTGGGGACCACAGCTCAGCGCTGCCTCCTAGTGAGAGCAGTATACCTCAGTGTTGCTGAATCTCTCAGAAGACATTCCTGTGACTCCTTTCTGTTGCAGCTAAGTGACAGACTCATGCATGATCTCTATGCACCTCAGCAGGGTCTCGAGGTGTGTTCTAAATTAAGATTGTTTTTATATTGATTGGTCTCTTTAGGACTAAAACAATGACTTAGAAAAAAGAGAAATTTTGAATAAACTTTAACTTTCTGCTCTCAATAGATTGGCTTGGCATCCTTCCATCAAGAAGCCCTTGAATTCCTCTGTGCAGATCCAACTCGGGCTCGTCAAATCTGGGAGAACTTTTCTGCAGCCTCTCCTGAGTTGAGGCTCTCAATGGTCACGTGGCTGCTAGATAAACAGAGTTTGCAGCAGGCTGACATGAAAGAACTGATCCAGAGGGTGTTGCAGGTAAAGCGCAGAACTGAACTAACAACCTGAATACAAAAGAGGCTTTCAAAAAAGACCAGTCTAGCAGCTTATTGTGTGACAAACATCTAACTTAGTCTGGATGTTTTTGAAACTGCTGTTTGCGCTTAAATGTGTGTTTTCTCCTTTGATAAATGAATGTGTCAGTAGGTGATTGTTTTGATAATATAATATATATGCTTCATTGTAAAGCAGTTGTTCTTTTAGATCAAACCTTGTTCAAGAATAAGTCAGAGTTTAGAGCTAAATCCATATTTGCTTTCTGTTGTCTAGTTCACTATATTTCAGGGTGAATTTAGTATTTAGCACCTGTTAGACCTATTAACTGATGGTCATTTTTAAATTTTCTCTATATCCAGTTAAACTTGAAGGAAGCTTTGCTGGACGACAGTGTGGATTATCGTACCAAGTACCTCGCAGCTCTGGTTGCTGTGATGGCTGATGGTGGCGCTGCTTTGCCTCAGCCTCTTTCCGACACGGAGCCTTGCCTGTTGGAGTGTTTGCATTTATTACTTCAGGACTTAGAGGTTCAGAAAGGTGGACCGGAGTTCCTGTCTCAGGCTCTATATGCTGCTAGTCTACTATTTTCCCAATTATCATCAAATAGCACCAGGTTATTTTTATAATTTTTGTATATTTTTTTTTCTTTTGAATTCTTTTTTTATAATTCTAGTCCATGTTAACTCATCTCGCTTTTTTCTAAGTAGTCTAAAGGCATCAGTTCTTCAACGTTGGTGCGGTATTCTGGAAATTCAGCGGACTGCAGAGGCCCCAGAAGTCCTCAGATTGGTGTGTGGTGAGGCTCTTTGTGCAGCTGGTGTCCCTCTTATCAACAGCCTTAGAGAGCACAGCTCTCTCCCTGTAGTCATGATGAGGTATGAAGGAAATCGTATCATGTTGTTTAGTCTTCAGTAACTGTCTCCGGTTGCAATGCTTAAAAGATCTGGAACACTTTTCTGGTGCAGGTTGATCAACACAGGCTTGTACCTACTGCAGGATCAGAACCAGCAGGTGAGGCAGAAAGCTGCCCGTTTTGCCTCTCTGCTGCATCATTCAAGACGAGCTGAAAAGCAGAGCAGTGTCTGCATCATGCAGGTCAACCGAGCTCTGAAGCTTCTCCTGGACCTGCTGCTGCAGGAATGCTGGGACAGTCCTGGCATACTAGAACTGCTGCTTTCCCACCTACCTCAGGCTGACATCAGATCAGTGCTGAGAGAAGCCTCAGTAAGAGAAGGGTGTGTTACTTCACTAAATCTGCACAGTGCCTTGCAAAATCAGCCGTGACACTTGAATGTTTTGACATTTTTTTCCCTTTACAAACACAAATTTCAACACAAATCTAAATCCTGTTGAAATACAAAATAGCACGTTTTAGACATATAAAAATCCATCCAGAGCGTCTTGTTTGGTTCTCCGATTAACGCTCCACAGGTGGTCAGCCATTTCTTGGGAAATGTAGGTCATACCCATTATTTTTGTCATTTAATGAACTAAACTGAGCTGTAGGGTGTTGTAAAATCTTGAGGGTATCGTTTTATGACCTCACTTTGTTTAATAATTCTCCATAACTTTATCGCTGTGTCCCTTGGCTTTAAAGGTACACTATGCAACCGGGGGTGA